>NC_063044.1:60455695-60623195 GCF_018812025.1 Megalobrama amblycephala | reverse complement strand
TGGATTAGGCAAGTCCAAGATGACCACGACATCATCACAACAGCCAAAAAAATTGATCAACTTCATATTGGCTTTTTCCTGCCATAACAAATGTGTTTTATAAACACTCAGTTACAGCAGCCAGAGAAATCTAATGTTAAAGAGTCAAGAGCCCAACTAAAGCAGACACTGGTCACTACGATGGTAACTGCAAACTTCAATAAATTTTTATTTTCAATAAAACATCAATATCTGTTAAAGGTGCTAAAGAGGATGTTTTGTTTTATACATTTTTGCAATATTACTTGAAACTGTCTTTACTAACTGATAAAAGACTATTTATTAGGTGCACTGAAAGGAATAATATTAATATACATCATCTGTGCACGAGGTAGGGCCTTAAAAACATCAGCCAATAGTTTACGTGATCATCGCGTAAACGATTGGCCCTCTGGCTTGTCAATCACTGCCATGACGTTCCTTGCGCGAGACGTGCGCGGCTGCGCGCTCCAGTAACTTTCCACACTCTACAGGTGCCGCATGCAATGTTTTTGTCAGGAGACAGGAGTAACAACTGCAGATTATGAGTTACATGCGGTGAGTCCGACATAATGAAAGTTGCGGCTCGTCTGTATTGGCAAGAGAAAATTCATTCTAACATATTCCTCTATATACACTGAATTAATAATAACTTATTAATGTGTTCAGCATTGTACAACATTTTTTTTAGAATATTCTATTTTAAGTCATAAAGTGAGCACACTGTTAAATCTTGCTGTAAAAAACGGCCAAATTCTGACAGCAACAAACCATTTTCCATTAAAACAGTAATATACTGTAGAAAATAATGCATTCTGGGAAAGTAGCCTACAGGAATATACTATGAGTTAAAATCGCTAAGAGTCGACACTCAGAGGCTGTGTTCTAAATCACACCCTATACCCTCATTCACTATTCCCTACATTAGTTCACTAATATAGTCCACTTGATAGAGTGAATGAAAAGAAGAGAGTGAATTCAGACACTTTATGAACACCTGATAAGCAGAATCACTGAAGGACAGAGAAACAAGACCAGAAAAAAGAGAAGAGACAAGCAGAAACACAAGAACTACAACTGACTTCAGCCAAGTGTGAAACTTAAAACAGATGTGTTAAAAACAACACACCTGTGTGTCTAGTTAACCCTCTGGAGTCTGAGGCTGATTTGGGGCTTGGAGAAGTTTTGACATGCCCTGACATTTGTGATTTTTTCAGTTGTTCATAAACATATAAATGACAAAAGTGTCATTACACTGTATTCAGCACAAACTAGGCTACAATAATATGTGAGGAACATGTATGTACATGTTTGTATTTTTGAAGGAATAATGTTTATGCGTGGTTATTGGAAAAACAAAAAACTTAAGTCACTGAAATAAGGCCAAAAAAGTATATTAAATCTGTGTTCACAAGACTTTTGGGTATTGGAGGTTGTAGACTAGAGTTTTTGCTTCAGAATTATGTAAAAATTATGCTGCCTACTCCTTCATATAAAACAATATATTGATTTAGTTTTTGTAAGACACTTTTTGTCAAGAAACACAGTATGCGTGGAGGCGTGAATCTGCATGAATAATGGACCATTTACACCTGAGAAGACAAAAGAATCACATAATAATAACCGGAAATGACTTGCTTATTAATGAGGCCTTTCAGTCAGGTAGGCTGTGAAAAAACCCTCTGTAATAATGTCTCAGCTCATCATAAACAGCAATACTGTGAAATATTATTACAATTTAAAATAATGGTATTCTATTATATTCTTTAAAATATAATGTATTTCTGTGATGCAAAGTGTCTGAACAATTATGTTACCTCTATGGCATTTCATATGGGCTTTTAGCTTAAAAGCATGCACATTTGGAGAAATATTGATGGATTCTTATATATTTATTAGTGGTGGGAGAAAAGCTCGATGCATCGATGCATCGCGATTCGTTATCTAACGATCCAGAATCGATTCTCAAAAATTCAGAATCGATTCTGTGTTCAATTCAAATGCGAGCGCTGTCAAGACTCACGTGACCAAACAAAAAAGACGTTGATGGACGACCGTTCATATGCTGGTGAATTAGCTTAGTTTAAGATAAAATGGACAAACTACGACCTGCACCATCTCATTTAAAATCGGATGTGTGGCAACATTTTGGATTTTCTGAAGACACCGAAGGTGTCGTTGATAAAAGCCATACTGTGTGCAAAGTCTGTAGCGCCAAATTCAAATATTTCGGCAACACGACTAACATGAAGAAACATATTACGCGGTTCCACTCAGAGCTGGAGAAACAGCATTCTCTTCCAATCACGAACACTCCCGGTTACATTCAAAGGACCCTGGATCAAGTAGCAAAGCTTCCACCGAATTCTGAAAAGGCAAAACGAATTACCCGATCAGTGGCGGGTTTTATTGCCAAAGATCTGCGCCCGTACTCCGTTGTGGAAAACCAAGGATTTCGCACGATGTTACAGGTACTTGAGCCACGATACACTTTGCCCTCGCGTCGTTATTTTAGTGAGACGGCTGTCCCCGCACTCTACAGTGAGTGTAAAGATCACATCTTAGAATCCCTAAGTAATACGGACAGAGTGGCAATAACATGCGATGCATGGACATCAATTACAACAGAATCGTATGTCACTATTACGGCACACTACATTACAGATGAGTGGAAGCTTGCAGCTTGTGTTCTGCAAACGCGTGCTATGAGCGAAAGTCACACAGGGGCGAATATTGCTGAACTACTGCACAATGTTTCAGACGAATGGAAAATTCGGAACAAAGACTTGGTTTTGGTGAGTGACAATGCCTCTAACATGGCTGTTGCAGCACAGCTCGGCAAGTTTTCACATGTTAGATGTTATGCGCACACACTGAATTTGGCTTCCCAACGAGCGCTGAAGTTGCCGTCTGTGTCAAGGTTGTTAGGGAGAGTGAGGCGGATCGCGACTTTTTTCCACCGCAGCGCAATTGCAAACCATCAGTTGAAGGAGAAGCAAAAACAACTAAATCTTCCGTCTCACAAACTGAAATCAGACGTCATCACTAGATGGAACAGCGCATACGAGATGCTTGAAAGATTTCTTGAACAACAGCCGGCTGTCTGTGCTGCGTTACTATCACAGGAGGTGAGAAAAGGAGCGGCTGAAATCTTCACTCTCACGGAATCCGATATTTCATGCAGTGAGGATGTGATAACTGCTCTTAAGCCTATGAAAGATGCCACACTTCTGATGTCAGAGGAGAGCAGCCCCACTGCGTGTTTAATTGCCCCATTGCATGCTAAACTGATCCAGGACATGAAAGAAAACACTGAGGAAAAATCAGTGATGATCAGGGAGATAAAGAGGGTCATATGTGAGGACCTCAGCAAAAGGTACACCACTGACCAGGAGACTAGCCTTCTTAACAAATGTGCTTCTCTCGACCCACGCTTTAAGGCACTGCCTTTTCTTTCCAAAGAAAAGAGAGAGGAAACTTACAAAACACTGATCACTGAAGCTTCATCATTACAAGAGGTAAATACGGTCTCAATATTATTAAGGCTTATTTGTGTGATGATTTCATGTCTTTAATTAAATTAATCTCTAATTTCTTTAAATATTTAAATATTTATCAGTGTGTAAATAATAATGTATACTGTGACTTACATTACCTCATTGAATTACTGGAAGAGTTATTTTTTATCTACACTCTGTTTATTTTAACCCTTTAACTGCCCGCTCAACCAAATGGTTGAGCACATTTTGAGTCACTATATTTTGAACAGAGGTGGGTAATCCAGGGGTCAGAGAGTAAAAGTCCTGCCATATTTTTATTCCACCCACTGAAGCATTAATGAGATAAATAAGTGATTAATTGAGTGATGATTGAGCATTATTGAAGACACCTGATGATAACAAGCAGAATCACTGAAGGAGAAAATCAAAATTTTTAAGTTACCATCATCGAGGTCAGGGTTTGTTTTAGTTGAGCTCTTGACCCTTGACTTTTTAATATTAGATTTTGTTCGGGCAGTTTTAACTGCATTAAAACCAACCAGGGGTGCGTTTCCCAAAGCGAACTTTGGTCGCAAGTTCCATCGTTACCAATAGAGTTCAATGGGACTTACGACGATGGTTTACCAACGATGCTTTCGGGAAACTCACCCCAGACAAGCAAAGTTAAAAGATGATGGTGTTTGTTATGTTTTCACATAGTCATTATTTGTTCTGAATCACTGAACTCATTTAGAGCCCAATCTCTGAGCTCGATTTACATTATTGATTACAGCAGCACTGTGATTCTACAGCAGAAGATCAGCTTCTGCAATACAGAATTTTTTTTTTTTTTTTAAGTTGTTCTTTTCACACACACAAAAAAAAAGCTATTTTAGGCACACACAGACATCAAGAATCAGCCTGTGAATCTCAACAACGGTGACAAGCAACATATTCTGATAAACAGATTAGGGCTGAAACGATTAGTCGACATTATCGACAACGTCGACAATAAAAAATTGTCGACAAATATTTTTGTTGTCGAATAGTCTCTTGATCTCATACGACCTATTTGAAGGGCCTGCAATAACGCGGTGTAACCAGTGGGGCGCTGTAGCGCAATACTGTAATGCAGCCCTCCGGGATCCAATCCAATAAAAGAAGTCAGCGCTTTGGAGAGCATAGTGCAAACGAAGTCGAACCCGTGAAATGTGGGAGATTAACATAGCATAAACATAACAAACATAACGTTTAGCATAACTACAGAATACTGTCATGCAGGGCCACCAACTCTCATTCAAACTCACTGTTCTCACGCCACACGTTCATTTTCTCACACAGTGAAAGATGCATCGCAGAGCAAAGAGGACACAGACAATGGCAACGCACCGACAGATCAGGTTACTTTTGATATAAAACTAAGTCTAAGCTTTTAAATTCAGTCAATATTACTACGGGATTCAAACAATACTTGTGGTGGTGACTCTGTTTAACGTTGTGTGGCAGATCGCTGTAACACCTCGGTTCAAGCGGCATGTGAACCTATTCCTCTCTATTACAGCGCGAAATAAACATGAATGAACATCAAAAAGTACTTACTGAACTTACTGAAATGAATCCATCTCTATTGTAATCACTTAATCGGAGTTTTAACTTAATCAGAGTTTTTTCACAAAAACCCCCACATAATTACATTATATTTATATATTTATATTTATAGTATATTGGTCTATTCAGTTGGCTTAAAAATGATTAAAAATACACTTTTAAAAGCTGAAGTGATTTCCTTGTTTTATTTACTAGTTAAAGTACAGTATAACTCAATATTTTAACTAATTGCTAAAGTAGAATAATCGAACAAAGCCTACTGATTAATCAGTGCAATAATCGATGATTAGTCGATTAATCGTTCTAATAATCGACAGATTAATCGATTATCAAAATAATCGTTTGTTGCAGCCCTAAAACAGATCAACTCTGAACATTAGAAAACAAGCTACTAAAAAGTCACAGAAAAACAGCAAAATTTTAATAGTGAGAATAAAGAAAATTACTAAGACAATTCAGATCATAATTTATTCATGCAGCAATGCATGCTGGGAGGCATGGATGAATTTTGATTGGTGGCACCCAGAATGCATTGCAACATGCTTTATTATTCTCACCATTCACAGGCTGATTCTTTACGTCTGTGTGTTTAAATGAGTTTTGTTTGTTTTTTTTAAACAGAACTTTAAAAAAAAAAATTGTATTGATAAAGCTGATCTTCTGCTGTAGAATCACAGTGCTGCTGTAATCAATAATGTCAATCTAACTCAGAGATTGGGCTCTAAATGAGTTCAGTGATTCAGATCAAATAAGGATTTTGTGAAAACTAGAGGTGTGCGATACCGCTAGATTTGGTATCGATCCGATACCAAGTAAATACAGGGCCAGTATCGCCAGTACCGATACTTTTTAATAATTAAGGTGGATGCGTCTTCAACCTAAATCTAAATGAATTTTCATGACTTTTAATTTGTTTTTGTGATTTGCATTTTGGGTTATTAATCAGTACTACAAAAGCTTTTGTTCAGAAACAACTTTTGGTTACTTCCGTTTTATTTAAATAAACAAAGTTACAAAATGATTACTTCACAAATATAAAAAACGTAAAAACAAATTCTCTTTTCAAGTAGCATGTTAACAAAAAATGTTTCTCCTCTTTAGTGCACTTCTTTTCAGGATTTTTTTCTTAAATAAACAAAGTCACAAAGGGGTAGGGGGATTTTTCTCCTCCTCTCTCCGTTTCTGCAGCTCTGCATTTTCTGGTCCGTGATTTTTCATATGTTTGTACAAATTAGTTGTATTGCCACTGTATTTTAAAGACTTTCTACAAATGGTACAAGTCGCTGTTGTCTCATTTTCGTCCTGAAAATACAGCCATACAACGCTCCTCTTTCTTTCTCTCCTGCCATTCTCCACCTCTGACTGACTGCTGTTAGAAATGCACGGCTGAGCGGCGCGCGCGCCTGACTGCTGGTGGTAGCGCTTGTGGTGAGTCACGTGACGGTACAACACAGGAGAGGGGGAGGAGAGCAGTGTCGAGCACGAGCAGCACTCTTGAGAGCTTGCTCTGCTCTGTGACAGCAGCAGCATTTTAACAAACACGGCCAGGTCGCAAAACGCGAGAAACTGAAACTTAAGTATCGATACTTTCACGTTGGTATCGATCAATACCGATACCAACGTTGGTATCGATATTATCGATATTAGTATCGATTTGCCCACCTTTAGTGAAAACATAACCAACAGCAGCATCTTTTAACTTTGCTTTTCTGGTTGGTTTTAATGCAGTTAAAACTGCCCAAACAAAATCTAATATTAAAAAGTCAAGGGTCAAGAGCTCAACTAAAACAAACCCTGACCTCGATGATGGTAACTTAAAAATTGTGATTTTCTCCTTCAGTGATTCTGCTTGTTATCATCAGGTGTCTTCAATAATGCTCAATCATCACTCAATTAATCACTTATTTATCTCATTAATGCTTCAGTGGGTGGAATAAAAATATGGCAGGACTTTTACTCTCTGACCCCTGGATTACCCACCTCTGTTCAAAATATAGTGACTCAAAATGTGCTCAACCATTTGGTTGAGCGGGCAGTTAAAGGGTTAATTTATTTTAATTGCTTAAAAGCAGGAAGTGCCTGACAATCTAGAAGACAGCACTGTGAAAGAAGCCAACATCTCAGTGAGCCCACAGCCTGAAGTCACAGAGTTGCAGGATGACTGTCCTACTACTTCAAAAGGAAGAGCTTCATTTCTGCTTCACAATCTGCTGGGGCAGACCTTCTCTGATGCTTCAGATACACCATATCATCAGTCACCCTCTGCCTTGGTTGAAGAAGAGATGACCAGGTATTGCAGTACCCCACCACTCTCTCTAACAGAGGACCCCCTCAACTGGTGGCATGTCAACAAGGTGTCATTTCCTGTGCTCTCCAAAATGGCAAAGAGATATTTATGCATTCCAGCAACCAGTGTGTCTGCAGAGAGGGTCTTCTCCACTGCAGGTGATATTGTGACAGCACAGCGAAGCACACTTACTTCTGAACATGTGGACCAACTGCTGTTCCTACACAAAAACTTAGTATTATAGTATTATATAAGATAAACTATGGTAGGCCAGCCTAGATGTTGAATATTTAAGTTTGTATTTAATTTGTTCCCTGACATTTTTCTTCTGCATTAGCCTGTTTTAAAGATTTTTTTGTGTGTGGCTCTAGACATTTTTTGTTAAAATGTTCAAAATAAACTGAAAAATTATCACACTTTTGTTTTGTCACACAAATTGAGTGTGTTTGAGTGTGCAAATTGATTACACAGTGTGCCTATTGATCACACAAATTTTTTTTGTCACATAAATTGTCATACAAATTGAGAACTGTTTATTCTTAATGATTGTTCATTGCAATTGTATGGCTTACCATTCATTCAGAGTTTGTTAATCCTGAAAATAACTTTGTTAATAAATTAAAAGTATTGAAAAAGAAATATTCATAATCATTTTTAATTTGGCAATACTGTCAAACAGATATTCTAACTATATACAAAAAGCATAGTAACTCCAATTTTGGTTAAAATAAAAAGTTTAGAGTATTTTTTGCACAGCAGGATAATTAATTAAGAATCGTTTTGGGAATCGGATCGTTCCTCCCAGAATCGGAATCGGATCGAATCGTTAAGTGCCTTAAGATTCCCACCTCTAATATTTATGTCAATTTTCTATACTGAGAAGTAATATTTATTGTCATCACTATGAGTGCTGGATACTGTGTTTTCGATTCATACTTGCAGAAGGAGGGCGCTCTCTGTACACCTTTAGTCCACAAATTATTCTAAAGAAGAAGAGGACATTTCAGGAATGGTGTTTTTAATTCATACTTGCAGCCGGAGGGCGCTCTCTGTACACCTTTAGGCCACAAATTCATATAAAGAAGAAAAGGAACTAGGAACTAACGGCATGTCTTCTAGAGATCGCTAACCATTGCTTTAACATCCAAATAAACACTTTTCAAGACAATAAATACACGATTGAGACGATGAATGCATGTATTGACTGAATTTGCCTCTGAATAGCGCTCGTTCTGTGGGCGTGGCCGCATTAGTGGATAATGAGCTGAATCACAGACTTCTGACATGGCTCTCTTTTCATACAGATTACATAAACACAGAATGTTTGTCTTCGATTTGACTTGCATGATTTAAAACCTGACATTTCAACGTTTCTTTCGACGTAAGTGTCATTTTTTTTGTCATTAGTATTCATAAGTTACAGTTCATTTTCTGAGAACTTATCAGATTGGACTTCGTTCAGAGGGAGAGGAGAGATCACGCATCATGTTAGTTTTCTTTATTTTACAAAAAGCACAACATTGTGTTTTTACTCTGAGTGTATACAAATAAAAGAAGACAATCTATAGTTTCAATTGATATATTATGTCTCTATGACAAGAAATGATGGAGTATTTTAAGTCTGTTTTGCTGCAATGTGAAAAAAATCCCGCAAAACGCGCCAGCGCTTTTTCAGACCTCAGGGAGTTAAGGACAACACATTTTGTGTTACTTTTAACTCAACCAGTGTGTTATTTTTTCTTAATACAGGCATAAAATATTTAACACACTAATGTGTGTGAGAGAGAGAGATGTTGTGTTTTCACATAATCATTATTTGACCTGAATCACTTAACTCATTTAGAGCCCAATCTCTGAGTTACATTTACATTATTGATTACAACAATAACCAACACCACCTGATCATCTTTTCTCTTTGTTTGTCTGGCTGTTATAACTCAGTTGCAACAGACCAAACAAAATCTAATATTAAAAAGTCAAGGGTCAAGAGCTCAACTAAAGCAAACACTCATCTCCATGATGGTGGCTTAAAAATTGTGATTTTCTCCTTTGGTGATTCTTCTTCTTCATCAGGTGTCTTCAATAATGGTCAATCATCAATCACTCAATTTATCATTTAATTATCTCATTAACTTTAACACTGCTTCAGTGGGTGGAATAAAAAATATGGCAGGACTTTTACATTCTGACCCCTGGACTTTACACCTCTGATTAACAGATTTGGATGTTGATGTTTTATTGAAAACAAAAAATATTGAAGTTGACAAGTGTCTGCTTTAGTTGAGCTTTTTCTGGCTGCTGTAACTGAGGGATTATACATTTGTTATGGCAGGAAAAAGTCAGTATTTAGTTGATAAGATGTTTTGGCTGTTCTGATGATTCTGTAACCATGTTGGACTTGTCTATTTCACTGATCCCTTTCTGTGTCTAATATTTTATTTAATGGGTCCTTTACATTTATTGATTATACTATGTCTGTGATTCAACGTGTAAGAGCTAACATGGTTATAATTTTTTCTCTAATATTATCAATCTTGCAAGCAAAGAAGTTCATAAAGTCATTACTTCTGTGCTCTTTGGAAACATCAGAAGTTGAAGCTTTATTTCTTGTTAATTTAGCCACTGTATCAAATAAATACCTAGGATTGTGTTTATTTTCTTCTAAAAGTTCTGAAAAATAGGCAGATCTAGCAGTTTTTAAGGCCTTTATGTACTCAATCATTCTCTCTCTCCACGAAATGCGAAATACTTCTAGTTTTGTTTTCTTCCAGCTGCGCTCCATTTTTCTGTTTTTTAGGGCCCGAGTGTGCTCATTGTACCATGGTGTTGGATTAATTTCCTTAATCTTTTTTAAACGCAAAGGAGCAACTGAGTCTAATGTGCTGGAAAAGACAGAGGCAATAGTTTCTGTTGCAACATCGAGGTCTTCTAAGCTGTCTGGTATGCTAAGGTGATGAAACTGATCAGGAAGATTATTTATAAAGCGATCTTTAGTGGTAGAAGTGATGGTTCTACCATATTTATGGCAGGGAGGCAGTTTAGCCTCTTTGACTAAATGTAGTATACACAAGACTAGATAATGATCTGAGGTGTCGTCACTCTGCTGCAGAATTTCAACGGCATCAATATCGATTTCATGTGACAATATTAGATCTAAAGTATGATTATGACAATGAGTGGGTCCTGACACGTTGTCTAACACCAATAGAGTTTAGAATGTCTGTAAATGCCAATCCCAATGAGTCTTTTTTATTATCTACATGGATATTAAAATCACCAACAACAAGGACTTTATCTGCAGCTAGTACTAATTCTGATAGAAAATCGGCAATTTCTTTGATAAAGTCTGTATGGTGTCCTGGTGGCCTGTATACAGTAGCCAGCACAAATGTCAACTTACATAATGTTACGTAAAGCACCATCACTTCGAAGGAATTATATTTGAAAGACTTCTGGCTGATACTGTAAATATTACTATACATTACAGCAACACCTCCCCCTTTGCCTTTCTGTCGAGGATTGTGTCGATAATCATAACCTTGAGGACTAGACTCATTTAAAATAGTGTAATCGTCCGGTTTTAGCCAGGTTTCTGTCAAACACAGCACATCTAGATTATTTACCAAGCTTTATCATTTGTTTATCATTATTATCTCTATTTTTTATTTGTTGAACATCAATTAAATTTTTACCATTAAATGGGTTTGGAAGTTTTTTGTTTTTACTAATTTGGGGTACAGACACAGTCTCTATGTGATAATATCTAGGTGTAAGAGTTTCTATGTGTTGGGATTTATCTGACTTCTGTAACATGAGGCAGCTAGCAGACGGTCGGTTTAACCAGTCTGTCTGCTTCCTGACCTGGGCCCCAGTTTGTCATGTTTTAGT
Source organism: Megalobrama amblycephala (assembly GCF_018812025.1). Lineage (NCBI taxonomy): Eukaryota > Metazoa > Chordata > Actinopteri > Cypriniformes > Xenocyprididae > Megalobrama > Megalobrama amblycephala. Next base: position 60,611,915 of record NC_063044.1, on the reverse strand, counting down.
TCTAAGACTATGTGCCATATTACTAGATTGTACTTGCGAGTTCACACACCTCTTTAATGTTAATTTTAGTGATCTCCAACTGGCGAAGTCGAACATCATTTGTGTCGACGTGAATAATAATTTTAGAGTATTTACGATTAGCATTAGCCAGCACTTTTAAATTTGCTTTGATGTCAGGTGCTCTGGCTCCCGGCAAACATGTGACTATGGTGGCTGGTGTCTCTATTTTCACGTTCCGTGTAATAGAATCGCCAATAACTAGGGCACTTTCAACAGGATTCTCAGTGGGTGCGTCACTGAGTGGGGAGAACCTGTTTGATGTTCTTATTGGAACGGAAGAGTGGTGTTTTCCGAGGCTGAATGTAAATGTTTATGACATGTAAATCCCTCGTCGCTGACAGAGAGAGCTATACTGAACATGTGACAAACTGAACATGAAATAACACTGGGAGAGGATGACATGACTCACAGTGTTTGTAGACTGATCCGAGTTACCACAGCTGTTTGATGAACGTGTTGAAAAAGGAGCACGCGAGACTGATGACAAGTTCAGTAATCAGTTATTTAGAAGAATACTGATGTGAAAGATGTGAAGAAAACAAATGTGGTTTGCAAAAATAGTTTAAACAACAAAGCAAACTTAAACTTGTTTAAACTATTTTTGCAAACCACATTTGTTATGGCAGAAAAAAAATCATTGAACATTCAACATTTGAACAGTTATTTAGTGGCAACACTATTGCCAGTTTTATACTGTTGCCAGTAGTTTACTGTAAAATTGAGTTTTTTGGGTCACCATTGTGCTGAAAAGTAGAGCCTGTGCTTAAGTTCAGGAAGAGAGCAAATGGCATCCCCCCCGAATGGCAATTATTTTGTTGGTGACTAGTCCACCAAACTTACACATATGACACCAACATGTTCTCGTACCTCTGGTGGTCTGCTGGTTTGCATGATGAGAGCGAATGTTGACAAATGGACACAGGAACACACAGTGTAGCTGCTGTTGGTCTCTAAAACAGAACAACCATCTACAATCCACTCGCTGATATTCCAGTACACACAGGATAGAGAACTGCTGGTGTTGAACTCCTGCAATAAAAAAAATTAAATTCAGAAAACATGTGCAAGGATTTTTGTCAAGTATCATATTATTTAATTAATTCATCTCTGCATGGGTACACAAATAATTATGAATTCAAAAGTACAGTTGCACAAAACATTTAAGGCCAGATTAGGTAGAAATGGCCTCTTAAGATAGCTGCACTTTTCACAACACCTGCCCCCTATAAGTTCTCCATATAATTAACATTATTACTGTGTTGAATAAAACATGGAAGAGCAGAACTAAACAATTAAAATAACTGATCTCAAAATTGTGTTAGGGCCCTGCCCTGCTAACAGAATTTTGTTATAAGAACGTTCTGTAAATTTTCAGTGTTGGTTCTGGGAACATTAAAAATGTTAATGAAACATTTTTATAAGGTATAATGTTTCTCAAATGTTCTTTCAACTAAATTTTGATCTAAAATTCAACATTCTAGGAAAGTTGATTTGTAACATTCCAAGAACATGAAAATGTTTCCTTAATGTTAGTAGAATGTTATTTAAAGGTTAGTATGATGTTCCTGAAACATTCTTTCAATCATTCAAACACCTGCTGTGAACAAGCACTGAAAGAAAGAGAAATAAGAACACAAACTACAACTATCTTCAGTCACAGCCTTAGATGAACTGAAGATAAAAGACATTAAATCTCTGAAGATCTGATCAAACAACTCCACAAACAGCATTACCAGCTTCACTTATTACTAACCAGACTGACTTTATTTCTGTCACACGTCTACAGAAGCTCTTACTGAGAATTAACAGAAGTTTAGATGTTTTGTTTGAGATCACCATCATGGAGGTTGGTGGTTGCTTTAGTTGAGCTCTTGACCCTTGACTTTTGTAAAGTTGTTTCTTTATCAGCAATTGCAGGTGTTTTCCAAAAACATTTCTGCACTGTTAACGCGGGTCAGCATGTCTGCTTTAATAAGTGATGTTTTTCACATTGGTTGAGTTTGATACAACATTTCATAAGTTAGCATTTACAAAAAAAGGGAGTTTTTAAACCACTTTAATACTGTCGTTTGTCTGTTATTAGAACAGACATGTTGATCTGATTTATCAATGCAAAATAATTCATTATATTGATATATCACGATATCTATAGAATCCTTGGGGGGAAAATTATCAGTCTAAATAATTTTTACTTTGTTTATTTAGTTTTTCTCTTTCAGGGTTGCTGCACATTTTTTAAAGTCATATTTAAGGCTTTTTAAGACCTGAAGAAATAAAAATTAATACTAGCCTAGTAGCCTGTACATTATGGCTGTTACCAATCAAATGAAATCTTTATCAACAAAATCCATCTTTGCAATTGTCATGTCATGTCTTGTTTTGGTATTGTTTCATGTTCACAGTTTTTTTGGTTTGTTTTCATTGTTATGCTTTGTTTGTTTTGCCATGTGTTTTGTGTCATGTGATTTCCATTGCCCTCATGTGTTCATGTCATGTGCTTCCCCTGTCTCATGTGTCATGTTCTGATTGGTTGTTATTGTCATGTGATTTCAGTTCTGTCTTACCATTGGTCCTTTGTCTTCATTGTTCACAGGTGTTCCTTGTTTGTCATTAGTCCCCTTGTATAAATAGCCCTTATGTTCCATTGTACTCTTGTCTAGCTTTGTTTTATGTAACCTGCTTTGGTGAGTGTCAGGATTTATGTCTATGTTCAAGTCAAGTCACGTCTGTTTCGTTGTTCATGTTATGGATTTATATTATTAAAAGCTGCACTTGGGTTCTACCTACACTCGCTTCCAGTGGACTCCGTCTACGTTACAGCAATACAGAGGTGACACAGAATGAGAAGTGATATTAATATTTTTTTTTCACAGCATTTACAATAAATTTGCATAAATGTAATTCAATATTTAAATATGTATTTTTTTCTAATTTTAACTTTTAATTAAAATGTATCTTAAATATGAAACTAAACTGCCAGTAGGTGGGAGCAAGTCACTGTCTCAATGAGTGAGTCAACCGATTTGTTCAAATGACGGATTCATTCATTCTAAATGCGGATTCAGTCAGTATAACAAAAACATTTCTGTTGCACGGGGGCTCTATTCTGCTGTTCATAATTTTGAAATTTTCGTTGGTGAAATAAAGGGGGAAAAAACAATATTAACAATACTGTGTCTAAAATGTAACTCACATTGTTAATTTAACAATAAGTTGAAGGAACATTGCATTTGTGCTGATTTGGGAAAACGGCACTTTTGCTCGTGTGATATTGTAATACAACTACATCTTATAATATGATATAATGACAAAAACTCGTCGGGGCAAAAAATGCCAGTGTATCTTGAATTTTGAGGGCATATAACTGCATGCGTCACGCTGAATAAGACGAGTAAAGAAAACGCGGTAGGCTACTTATTAAAAGAATCACCTTTTATTTAAATATATGAACACAGAAAATCGCTGTTAACAGTTTAATATAACATTTCCCATTCCATGACTAGTAAAATAATCGCAATTTACTCTCTGTAAAATGGTGTAATCCGCAGGGTGATGGACACGGAGGTGGGTAAAAAGGTTGGTGGTGTTGCCACCCTTCGCACTGATGTAGCTATGCAAATCCTGCAGATTGGGCTGTCTAAGGAGCTGTTTTCTTGGAAGCCGAAAAACTCCCATTCTGTTGAGCTTACTTTACTATTTTTGTGTGTGGACAGAGCCCCTCACTCTCCCGTTCGGACAACATTCTTCCTCTTGTTTGACAGATGTCAGCGTTAAGGTGCAACACCAGGTATTCATTTTAAATATTGTGGTTATCGCCAATACCGGTATATTGTCACACCCTAAATTAACACGATATCGATATTTCATGCTTTGAATATCATGGTTATCATCAATACCGGTATATTGCGACACCCTTATTACAAATCAACATTCCAACAATGTTAAATTTTAAATGGAAATTAAGTTGAAAGAACGTTTGAGGAACATTATACCTCATAAAAACGTTCCTATAACGTTAAGAAAACTGGACGTTTTTAATGTTCCCAGAACCAACACCGAATATTTAGAGAACATTCTTATAAAAAAATTCTGTTAGCTGGATACATAACTCTTCAGTACACTCTAAGAAGAAATGTGTAGAAAAATAACATTATTTATAGCACTCTAGTTTACACATTTTTGTTTCAATATTGCATAAAAACGTGTTGGAAAAATTCTATTGTTTTACACATATTATGTGTAGTTTTAAAATTAACACAACCTGTGTATTTGTTCACAGCATCAACACAATCTGTGCAGCCAAGAACACCCACAATGTGTTAATATTACTCATTTAGAGCCCAATCTCTGAGTTAGATTTACATTATTGATTACAGCAGCACTGTGATTCTACAGCAGAAGATCAGCTTTATCAATATAATTTGAAGGATTTATCAAAAGTTGTTCTGGTTGAAAGAAATACAAATAAGTTTGATTGATTAGACAGAGATGAGATTAGATGAGATTAGACTAGATAGATAAACAAATAACCTTTTTTTTTTAGGCACACACAGACATCAAGAATCAGCCTGTGAATCTCAATAGTGGTGAGAATAATAAAGCATGTTGCAGTGCATTCTGGGAGCCACCAATCAAAATTCATCCATGGCTCCCATCATGCATTGCTGCATGAATTGACAGATGGACACAGTTTATCAGAATATGTTGCTTGTCACCGTTGTTGAGATTCACAGGCTGATTCTTGATGTCTGTGTGTGCCTAATATCTATTGATCCATTGATGGATGCTGTAGAATCACTGTGCTGTTGTAATCAATAATGTAAATCTAACTCAGAGATTCAGGACAAATAATGATTATGTGAAAACATAACCAACACCATCTGATCATCTTTTTTCTTTGTTTGTCTGGTTGTTATAATTAAAATTACAACAGCCCAAACAAAATATAATTTTAAAAAGTCAAGGGTTAAGAGCCCAATTAAAGCAAACCCTGATATTAATGATGATGACTTAAAATTTGTGATTTTCTTTGGTGATCCTGCTTGTTAACATCAGATCACCTTCCTGATACATTTACTGTTAAAATCATTGATTCAATGAATGTGTCAAAATGAACAAGTGTTGTCCCTAAACTCACACACTGATGTGTAAGAATTTAGCCAATTTGAGTCAGTTTTAACACATCCTTTTCTAAGAGTGTACATACATATTTACTTCCATCACATTTTTTTATTTAGTCTAAAATGTCTATAAAAGTCTCTCACTCTGATGTGTTTGAGGGTGAAGTTGACTGGTTTGGTGAGTTTAGTGTTGATGGTTTTGGGAAGAGTAGCTGAGATCACAGTGGACATCATGGTTTTAATCGTGTCATCTGATGTGTTGAAGAAATCAGGTTTCAGTAGATTCTCCATTTTTGTATAGGTCATAAATGCCACAGCAGCTGATTTTGTGTTACAGAGGGGAAAAAAGTGAATTTGTTTTAGTGGTAGTATACATGTTTCTATGATTGTGTCCAAACATTTAAATCTAATGCACTCATACCAAAAAAAAAAAAAAAAAAAACCCCTGACAATTTCCACTTGTACTGCAACACTGGAAACGGCAGTAATGTCTAAATGAACACACTAGCACTGCAATAGTTAAAGCTGTAGTGTTTGTGTATGCCTGTGTTGAGTAGTTACCAGAAGTGTAAAGTCCAGGGGTCAGAAAGTAAAAGTCCTGCCATATTTTTTATTCCACCCACTGAAACAGTAGGCTTGTTTGAGATGAGCAAATAAATTCTGCGCAGAACCGATCACCGGTGATCACAGCGAGATGCATGCCGGTTAGAAATGTGTCCGAGGGTGGGCCGCCTTGCTCTGATGTCATGCTGACTTGTGTCAAAAACCTCTCGCGAGGGCGAGGCGGACGTGTCGGATTCTGCAGTCGAGCGCAGTTCCTCTCCACCGACTGCTTAAAGATTATTGGGTTAAACTACCGTGATGTATTGATCTCTTTTAAAATGTTTGATTTTAAAACACTAATACCATGATTTTATGTGTATAAATTATGTGTGAATATTCCAAAAGTCTCTGACAGTGTGATCTCTCTATGGGTTATGTGATATCATATTTATAAAAATATATAAAAACATGTCTGTAATTAAAATAAAAATGATTGATCCACACATCTTTCGAATGGAAATAAATAACAAGTACTTTGAGTGTATTGTTGGTTTATATTCATATAAAAAGCAACAGAACGGAAATTACATCCAGTTTATCAGCAAAAAAGCGTGAGTGTGAATCCCGCGATATCCGCCTTTGATCTCGTAGGTGTCTGATCCTCCTGATCCACTACGAGAACGGAGAACTGTCCGTCTTGCCTGCATTTTTTTCACTCCTCCCCTCACTGCAGCCGCCTACTCTCGGCTACATTTCAGGCGAGGCTAGGCGCATCTCAAACAAGCCTAGTGTTAAAGTTAATGAGATAATTAAGTGATTAATTTAGTGATGATTGACCATTATTGAAGACATCTGATGATAACAAGTAGAATCACCAAAGGAGAAAATCACAATTTTTAAGCCACCATTGTGGAGATGAGTGTTTGCTTTAGTTGGGCTCTTGATCCTTGACTTTTTAATATTAGATTTTGTTTGGGTTGTTGTAACTGAGTTGTAACATCTAGACACACAAAAAGAAAAGATGATCAGGTGGTGTTGGTTATGTTTTCACATAATCATTATTTGTCCTGAATCACTGAACTCATTTAGAGCCCAATCTCTGAGTTAGATTTACATTATTGATTACAGCAGCACTGTGATTCTACAGCAGAAGATCAGCTTTATTAATATAATCTGAAGGATTTCACAAAAGTTGTTCTGATTAAAAAAAAAAATGTCTTAGGCACACACAGACATCAAGAAACAGCCTGTGAATCTCAACAACAGTGACAAGCAACATATTCTGATCAACAGATCAACTCTGAACATTAGAAAACAAGCTACTAAAGTCAGAAAAAAAAGAAAAAAGTGAGAATAAAGGAAGTTACTCAGACAATTCGGCTCATAATTTATTCATGCAGCAATGCATGATGGGAGCCATGGATGAATTTTGATTGGTGGCTCCCAGAATGCACTGCAAAATGCTTTTTGATGGTCACCACTGTTGATATTCAATATATCAACTATATTATATTCTATATTCTGCATTCATTTACACTGAACCAGAACAGTATCAGAGTCGCCTTTTAACCTCTCGACAATGCTGAATGACTTCTTTAGTTTAACAAACAAATTGCTCGAGTGGGTGTAAATACCGATCACTTTCATGTTTTTTTTTGCACAACCTGCAAAAAACGCTCGATGCCATTGCTTCTTCTGCAAACCACGGATCAATGCTACAAAGCAATACAAACTAAACCTGCATCTCAATCAACTCCCTAGTTCCCTAGGTCGTAAATCAGTATATCATGAAAGTGAATGTGGCTGATTCCCTGATCAGTGCCCTGACTACTGAACTAGGGAGCTGATTGAGACACACAGGGTAAACCTGTCTGGAGTTTTCGCGTCGCTCTGCAAAGTACGTCACCCGGATTGTTGATCTGATTGGTTGAAGGACTATCCAATTGCATGAATAATGCTTATTGATCACGCCTCTTGTGCAGTAGGAAATACATAGCAAACTCCCCAGACCAATGTTCATTTTTAAATTGAGCTTGGTCTGGTGATAGTCAGACTCCAAATGACCCTTTTTTTGATCAGAACACCGTTTGTGAAATCCTTTGGATTTTATTGAAAAAGTTGATCTTCTCACAGTGCTGCTGTAATCAATCATGTAAATCTAACTCAGAGATGACTCAGTTACAACAGCCCAAACAGAATCTAACATTTAAAAGTCAAGGGTCAAGAGCCCAACTAAAGCAAACACTCATCTCCATGATGGTGGCTTAAAAATTGTGATTTTCTCCTTTGGTGACTCTGCTTGTTATCATCAGGTGTCTTCAATAATTGTTAATCATCACTCACTGCTTCAGTGCACTGTTAGACCTTGCCAGGCTTTTTTTTTACAGTAAAATACTGGCAACACTGAGCATATCATTACTATGAACTTATTTCTTTAGAGTTCAATAAAAACATTTTAAATAAAAAGATTTGCACTGCACCAGCAACTACACAGTCACCATCTGTTAAACAAAATAACATGCAATATATCACCAAAGCTTTTTGATCTTCTCCTGAACTTAAGCACAGGCTCTACTCTTCAGCACAATGGTGACCCACAAAACTCAATTTTACAGTAAACTACTGGCAACAGTGTTGGTGTTTTTGTAACTGTTAAAAAACATTTTAGTGCGTGTGTCTTTTTAATCTTGCACCTTTAACCCTTTCAACCCCACAGGAACATCCTCTAGTGTCCACACTACAGAGTAAAAGTAACATTGACGCTGTGTTGCAGTGAGATAAGTTAATATTTAAGTGATGATTGAGCATTAATGATAAACACCTGCTGTTAACAAGCAGAACCACTGAAAAGAGGAACAAGAACAGAATACATATGAGCAGAAACACAACTGTCTTCCAGCCATTACACATTATTACACTTATTACTGACCAGTTTATCTTTATTTCTACAGAAGATCTTATTGAGAATTAACTGAAGTTTAGATGTTGATATTTTGGTGAAAATGTTTGGTTTGATGTTACCATTGAGGAGATCAGCGTTTGCTTTAACAAGAGTTCCAACAATTATCAGCTAAAATAAATTTATTTTTAAACATCCATGTAAGGAACACACACTAAGAAGTAAAATAAGCTCAAATGAAATAGTTAATTTATAGGGAATTATAAAGAGTTGTTTAGTTTACAACCAAGCAACTTAGTCGTCCAACGTTCATTTGCTAGAGAGCTGTAATAAGCTCTTGTTACAGATATAAATATCCAACAATCGTGAAAACACTGATTAGAGCACGGTAACTTTAAGATCGACAGTTTAAGACATACAATTTTAGATGCACATAATACAAGACACTTTCGTTTAAAAAAAATCTACAAGAGAGTTTATTTATTCTAACACAAACACACATATATACACACATTCATTCATACACATTGCAGTAAGAAAGGAAATGAGAAAGAGTTTTAAGAGAGAGAGTGATATGATGAACAGAATTCCTAGCAAAATATGCACTTCAAAGATCTGACCTGAATGAACCATAAATCATTAATTTAAATGCACCAGTTCAGTTTTTTTAGAACCTGGAGGCACTTGCTTGAGTTGACTTAAACATGTGCATCTTCTCGTCGGAGTGCAGGGAAGGGTTTTCCAAGTTGATGATTTGTCTTCTCAGGTCCAGATGGTAGTTAGGTAAAATCCAATCACGTTTGAGCTTGCTGGAAAGATGAAAGGAAGTCTCTTTGTCGCTGGAGTTAAAGTTGAAGCGGCAAAAGTCGTTGGTTGAACTTTGTGGAAAAACTTAGAACACGAGACTTTCAGCAGAAAATACATTAATTAAAAGAAAAGCAAAGTGAGTGAAAGTTGGATGGCTTGAATGAGCTGCTTGTCTGTTCTTCTTGTTACTCCATGGTTCTTGGTACTTGTCTGTTCTGCTTACTCTGGTCACAGCTGACCGGTTCTTTCTTCAAGTTCTCTAGTCTTTGTCTTTCTTGTCTTGACTATATCACTATCTTGCGATATGACTACTTAAACTTTTGTTTGTCACAGCTCTGAAAGGAGTTTTGGCCAATCAGATATCATCCTGTTTCAAAAGGGCTTTTCTCTGCCCCCAATCATAAATAGGTGTTACTTCCCATATCTGCTTTAGCAGATAGTGCCATTTTGACCATAATTTCTATTAAATGGAGTATGATACATTTTAAACAGATTTCATTCAAGTCAGGATTTAGGAAAGAGGAAAAGAATCCATTCCAAATAAGGCATACTTCCAGTCAGTCATTCAAGAGTTATCACATTTACATGAATTTTGGGTGTTCTAAAGCATAACTGGTTACAAGTAGTATTTGTGGACATGATTTAAAATGTATGCAGTTAAAATTGTTTGGAAAAATTTTGATGCAGTTTTAATTGTATAACATTCTCTGTTGGTTTTTCTGTGAAGTTAGGAAACAAAAGGTCTGCATTGTCTCTAGAAAAAAAAAAACTGCCAAATTCTGACAGTAACAAACCATTTTTCTTTAAAACAGTAATATACTGTAGAAAACAATGCATTCTGGGTAATATTTGTCATTTTCGAGAAAGTAGCCTACAGGAATATACTGTGAGTTAACATCGCTCAAAGTCGACACTCAGAGGCTGTGTTCTAAATCACACCCTATACCCTCATTCACTATTCCCTACATTAGTTCACTAATATAGTCCACTTGACAGAGTGAATGAAAAGAAGAGAGTGAATTCAGACACTGATGAACACCTGATAAGCAGAATCACTGAAGGACACAAAAACAAGACCAGAATAAAGAGAAGAGACGTGCAGAAACACAAGAACTACAACTGACTTCAGCCACACTGAGTGTGAAAACAAGTTCACAAACCAGTTTGACATTATTTCTTTCATACATGTACAGAAGTTCTTGTTGGGAATTAACAGATATGGATGTTGATGTTTTATTGAAAATAAAAATTTATTGAAGTTTGCAGTCTCCATCGTAGTGACCAGTGTCTGCTTTAATTCAGCTCTTGACTCTTTTACATTAACTTTCTCTGGCTGCTGAAACTGAGTGTTTATAAAACATGTTTGTTATGGCAGGAAAAAGCTAACATAAAGTTGATCAGGTGTTTTGGCTGTTGTGATGATCCTGTAATCATCTTGGACTTATTTAATTCACTGATCTTTTTCTGTGTTTAGTCTTTGATTTAATGGGCATTTTATCTTTATTGATTTTACTATATCTGTGATTCAATAGCATAAGAACCAGCAACGCTTCAGTAATCAGTTATTTAGGAGAATATATAAATCTTATAGTGCATACAATATTTTGAGCTCCTGCATAACTTGCACAGCAGAGACACCAACAATCAGAATATGAATCTCAACAATGGTGACATCCAAAGGTTTAATGTTGCAATGCATGCAGCATGAATAAATTATGCAGCTTTATTGCCACCATTGTTGAGATTGTGCTGATTTTTGATTTTTGTGTTTCTAAATAATGTTGCAGCTGTTTTTTTGTGCCTGTTGGAGCCGTGGACGAACCAGAAAAATTAATCATTCAAATGATTCTTTCAAAACATAATTCTAATTCAGAATCGAAATTCCAGCTCCAGCCATCTACATGAAAATCCTTGCTTAATTACTTTTATAACCCCCATGCTTCCTGGCAGAAGTGAGGAATTCAGCCATTTGTCACACCAAATGGTCACTTAGAAGATAAAGAGTGTTTGATCACCAGATCAAAGAAACAGAGAGACAATGCAGACCTTTTGTTTCCTAACTTCACAGAAAAACCAACAGAGAATGTTATACAATTAAAACTGCATCAAAATTGTTCCAAACAATTTTTAACTGCATACATTTTAAATCATGTCCACAAATACTACTTGTAACCAGTTATGCTTTAGAACACCCAAAATTCATGTAAATGTGATAACTCTTGAATGACTGACTGGAAGTATGCCTTATTTGGAATGGATTCTTTTCCTCTTTCCTAAATCCTGACTTGAATGAAATCTGTTTAAAATGTATCATACTCCATTTAATAGAAATTATGGTTAAAATGGCACTCTCTGCTAAAGCAGAGATGGGAAGTAACACCTATTTATGATTGGGGGCAGAGAAAAGCCCTTTTGAAACAGGATGATATCTGATTGGCCAAAACTCCTTTCAGAGCTGTGACAAACAAAAGTTTAAGTAGTCATATCGCAAGATAGTGATATAGTCAAGACAAAAAAGACAAAGACTAGAGAACTTGAAGAAAGAACCGGTCAGCTGTGACCAGAGTAAGCAGAACAGACAAGTACCAAGAACCATGGAGTAACAAGAAGAACAGACAAGCAGCTCATTCAAGCCATCCAACTTTCACTCACTTTGCTTTTCTTTTAATTAATGTATTTTCTGCTGAAAGTCTCATGTTTTTCCACAAAGTTCAACCAACGACTTTTGCCGCTTCAACTTTAACTCCAGCGACAAAGAGACTTCCTTTCATCTTTCCAGCAAGCTCAAACATGATTGGTTTTTACCTAACTACCATCTGGACCTGAAAAGACAAATCATCAACTTGGAAAACCCTTCCCTGCACTCCGACGAGAAGATGCACATGTTTAAGTCGACTCAAGCAAGTGCCTCCAGGTTCTAAAAAACTGAACTGGTGCATTTAAATTAATGATTCATAGTTCGTTCAGGTCAGATCTTTGAAGTGCATATTTTGCTCTCTTTTAAAACTCTTTCTCTCTCATTTCCTTTCTTACTGCAACGTGTATGAATGAATGTGTGTGTGTATATATGTGTGTTTGTGTTAGATTAGTTTGTGTTAGAATAAATAAACTCTCTTGTAGATTTTTTTTAAAAGAAAATGTCTTGTATTATGTGCATCTAAAATTGTATGTCTTAAACTGTCGATCTTAAAGGTCCCGTTTTTTGTGTTTTTTTGAAGCTTTGATTGTGTTTATAGTGTGCAATATAACATGTGTTCATGTTTCACGTGTAAAAAAAACACAGTATTTTTCACATCATTTACTTATCTGTATACCGCTGTTTCCACTGTCATAAAAACGGGTTGATGACTTTCTTGTTCTATGAAGTCCCTCCTTCAGAAATACGTAACGAGTTCTGATTGTGCCAGCGGTTCCTGTGTTGTGATTCGACAGCAGTTTAGCGCATCTTGCCCGGAAAGGTCACGCCTCTTACCATAACGTGGAGATGCATGCGCTCAGTGTTATTGTAAACATGTCTTTAATTTTACCCTATCAATTTGAGCCGGAATCAGACCCGGTGATTGGACTGCGGGATGAAAATAACAGCGTTTCGACGACATGGCGACAAACACACTCTACAAACGCAACTCTTGTGTATTCCTGTGGGTGGAGGTTAGTCAAAAAACTGTTTTAGTGACGTCATTAAAGAAGGAAGTAGAGGGATGTAGTCCAAACTGGCCGTTCGATGTAGGCGACTTCTGTTAAATAAAATATCTCGCTTGGCATTGAACTTTGAACTTTAAAATTTTACAGATTTTATTTATACTCTAACAACAACATTACACACTAACTAAAGTTTGAAACATGGGATCACAAAGAACGGGACCTTTAAAGTTACCGTGCTCTACGGCTCTAATCAGTGTTTTCACGATTGTTGGATATTTATATCTGTAACAAGAGCTTATTACAGCTCAAGCAAATGAACGTTGGATGACTCAGTTGCTTGGTTGTAAACTAAACAACTTTTTGTAATTCCCTATAAATTAACTATTTTATTTGAGCTAATTTTACTTTCTAGGGTGTGTTCCCCACATGGATGTGTTTAAAAATAAGTTTATTTTAGCTGATAATTGTTGGAACTCTTGCTAAAGCAAATGCTGATCTCCTCAATGGTAACATCAAACCAAACATTTTCACCAAAATATGAGCATCTAAACTTCTGTTAATTCTCATTAAGATCTTCTGTAGAAATAAAGATAAACTGGTCAGTAATAAGTGTAATAATGTGTAATGGCTGGAAGACAGTTGTGTTTCTGCTCATATTTATTCCGTTCTTGTTCCTCTTTTCAGTGATTCTGCTTGTTAACAGCAGGTGTTCATCATTAATGCTCAATCATCACTTAAATATTAACTTACTTATCTCACTGCAACACAGCGTCAATTTTACTTTTACTCTGTAGTGTGGACACTAGAGGATTTTCCTGTGGGGTTGAAAGGGTTAAAGGTGCAAGATTAAAAAGACACATGCACAAAAATGTTTTTTAACAGTTACAAACTTTAAGTTAAAAACAGTTATATACTGGCAACACTGTTGCCAGTAATTTACTGTAAAATTGAGTTTTGTGGGTCACCATTGTGCTGAAGAGTAGAGCCTGTGCTTAAGTTCAGGAGAAGATCAAGAGACACTGGTGATATGCTGCATGTTGTTTTATTTAACAGATGGTGATTGTGTAGTTGCTGGTGCAGTGAAAATCTTTTTGTTTAATATGTTTTTTTATTGAACTCTAAAGAAATAAGTTCTTGGTAATACAGTAAATAACTGGCAACAGTATTGCCAGTATTTTACTGTAAAAAAGCATGGCAAGGTCTAACAGTGTATGTTTGTTGCATTATCAGCATATACTATGATTGCAGTGTAAAAACAAGACATCTGCAGTAGCCTACACCATAGCACTTTGTGCCTCATATTGACTCTGTAAATACTCTGTTAATATGAGGGACAAGAAACTGTAAACTGCTATTATGTGTGATGTGAAAAAGGGGCAATACACTGTACAATGTAGTTATTGTGTTCATATTGTATTGCAAAACACGTTTGCTGCTATTGTGGTGGGACATGGGTAAGTTTAAGGACAAGTGTGATGGTATGGGTAGGTTTAAGGGTGGGTTAAGGAATAAGGGAAGGTCAACAGTTTAATTATGGATATAATTACAGAGATTAATTACAGCTGTAAATACATGCAGGTATTTTTTATCTATAAGTACAATGTAAAAACATGTATGTACACAGTAAGTGCATTGTATCAAATGATTAATTTAAATGTTAGTACATAGTAGTACAGACTGTGGTGTATGTCGGTTTTTTTTATTAAATATGTTTTACATACTTGTTCCGTTGTTACTCTTTGCAATCCCAACAAGATCAATGTCCATTGAAGCATTTTTGGTGTCCAGCTGAGGGATTTGATCTGAAGTAAACTTTGGTCCAATCATGAAGACTTGTACCTCTAAAAGAAAATAATGTGAATAAATCTAAACTCTTGTGTCTCCTTTTATTTATACATTTATAAATAAAATTCATTTAACATAGCAAGAAATACACGAGGAACTATCTGCAAAAACACAGATTCAGCACCTTAATCCAAAAAAGGATTTCTACGTATACAAATAAATAAAATTTATATAATATAATTATAATTATTATAATATTATATATAATATATAATGATTATATATAATATTATTATAATAATATAAGCTATAATTATTGAATTATTGATAAACTCCTTTATTAATTCACAAACCATCTGCACATTCAGTAACTACATCATTGAAAAATTGTATGTATTTGCAGTTATGTCTTCACTTACCTACAGAGTCGAGAGTAAAACTGACATTGTCACTTGTGTCTGTTGGCTTCACCAGTGAAGATATGAGCTTCTCACTGGCTTTTATTACACTGTTTCCTAATATCACTAGTTCCTTTGAGTCAGCTGACTCTGAAATCTTTGAAGTGTTAAGAGCCACATCCAAAACTGTAGTCACAACCTAATTAGTTATGATACACAAACACTTATGAATGAATCTTAATTCTTCCACAAATGCAGTATTGCTACACTGCACTGTTAGACCTTGCTGTAGAAAAACGGCCAAATTCTGACAGTAACAAACCATTTTCCATTAAAACAGTAATATACTGTAGAAAACGATGCATTCTGGGTAATATTTGTCATTTTTGAGAAAATAGCCTACAGGAATATACTGTGAGTTAACATTCCTCAAAGTCGACACTCAGAGGCTGTGTACTAAATCACACCCTATACCCTCATTCACTATTCCCTACATTAGTTCACTAATATAGTCCACTTGACAGAGTGAATGAAAAGAAGAGAGTGAATTCAGACACTGATGAACACCTGATAAGCAGAATCACTGAAGGACAGAGAAACAAGACCAGAAAAAAGAGACGAGCAGAAACACAAGAACTACAACTGACTTCAGCCACACTGAGTGTCAAACCAGTTCACAAACCAGTTTGACATTATTTCTTTCATACATGTACAGAAGTTCTTGTTGAGAATTAACAGATATAAATGTTGATGTTTTATTGAAAATAAAAATGTATTGAAGTTTGCAGCCTCCATCGTAGTGACCAGTGTCTGCTTTAATTGGGCTCTTGACTCTTTTAAGTTAGTTTTCTCTGCTGTAACTGAGTGTTTATAGAATATGTTTGACATGGCAAGAAAAAGCCAAACATAAAGTTGATCAAAAAACTGGTGTACAAGAAGTCATGGGTAAAGAGCTCAACTAAAGCAAACGCTGATCTCTTCAATGGTGACATCAAACCAAACACTTTCAACAAAACATCAACATTTAAACTTTTGTTAATTCTCAATAAGATCTTCTGTAGAAATAAAGTTAATCTGGTCAGTAATAAGTGTAATAATGTCTAATGGCTGGAAGACAGTTGTAGTTTCTGCTTGTATTTATTCTGTTCTTGTTCCTCTTTTCAGTGGTTCTGCTTGTTAACAGCAGGTGTTTATCATTGATGCTCAATCATCACTTAAAAATTAACTTAATTATCTTATTGCAATTATCCAACAGCATCAATGTTACTTTTACTCTGTAGTGTGGACACTAGAGGATGTTCCTGTGGGGTTGAAAGGGTTAAAGGTGTAAAAAGACACACCCACAAAATGTATTTTAACAGTTACAAACTGTAAGTTAAAAAACAGTTATATACTGGTAACACTGTTGCCAGTAGTTTAGTGTAAAATTGAGTTTTGTGGGTCACCATCGTTCTGAAGAGTAGAGCCTGTGCTTAAGTTCAGGAGAAGATCAAGAGACATTGGTGATATGCTGCATATTGTTTTATTTAACAGATGGTGACTGTGTAGTTGCTGGTGCAGTGAAAATTTTTTTCTTTGAAGTTTTTTTTTTTATAACTTTAAAGAAATAAGTTCATAGTGATAATATGCATATGTTATTAGCGTATAATTAAAGTTAGTTAGTACATTTAAATGACAGTCTGAGGTAGTTAGTTTCTGCAAATCCTTTAACTCACAGTATATTCCTTTAGGCTATTTTCTCGAAAATGACAAATATTACCCAGAATGCATTGTTTTCTACAGTATATTACTGTTTTAATGGAAAATGGTTTGTAACTGACAGAAATGGGCCATTTTCTACAGCAAGGTCTAACAGTGTGTATAAATGTTCTGTTATATAAATGACAGATATTTTATTATTTTATGATTTCTCTCTTAAAAACTTACAGTCAAAGGAAGCACTTGATCTGTAATGTTCTCTATATTGTCGAGAAGATTTTGAAGACATTCTCTAGAGATCTGACTCTGAAATCACAATTGAGCTTTATAAATAAAACTGAAAGACTCTGTGCTCTGTGTAAATTTAAATATTCAGCTTACCCTGCATTGATCCGGCAGTATGTTATCCAGACCTGTAATGAGGGAATTCATCATTGCAACATGAAAATAGTCAAATGAAATGCTTCCACATTTCAGTCTAGAAACATGCTCACCTGTGGTAGTTGGCGTGGAGATGTTGTACTCACAGAAGCAGGAGGTGGCGTTAAAATTGTAACATGTACATGTGTCCTTATTACCAATACAGTTACAGTTATTATTTACACACTGGTATTGGTTTTGGTACTGATATCTCTGGGAGGAGAAATGATGCATTCTTGTGTTGCAGTACATGCGGTACTGAGCACCAGTGCAGATGTATGTGTCGTTATAAAGCACACAGTCATAGACTGTACTAACAGCTGCAGGGATAGTGATGTTATTGCCATAATTCTCACAGAAGCAGGAGGACAAATTGCTACCAGAGCATGTACAGGTGTCTCTAACACCAATGCAGTCACATTTACCATTAAAACAGTGGTAATGGTACATGCTGTAATGGAAATCATGTACACTTGTGTTGCAGTACATGCGGTACCGAGCACCAGTGCAGATGTACAAATCATTATAAAACCCACAGTCATAGACTGGCCTAACTGCTGTAGGGATAGTGATGTTATTGCTAAAATTCTCACAGAAGCAGGATGAAGTATTATAGTAACATGTACATGTGTCATTATTACCAACACAGATACAGTCATTACTCAAGCACTGGTATTGGTTTTGGTTCTGGTATCTCTGGTAGTAGAAACGATGCATTGTTGTGTTGCAGTACATGTGGTATTGAGCACCGATGCAGATGTATGTGTCGTTATCAAGCTTACAGTCCAAAATTGAACTGACTGCTGCTCTTGATTCAGCGGCAGTGGTGGATATTAAACCTGATGATGATAAAGATGTGATCAAAGTCAGAATACACAGATGCCAGGTGAAATTATATCCAGCATGTTTAGCAAAATAATTAAATTTGAAACACAAGTTTACACTGTTGCCATGCATTTATCAATACATGAGACATTTTCTTTTCTTTTGACATTTCGAAAAACTGCAGGCTCTGTGGACTACACTGTTCATTTTTGTGATACATTGTATTCATCCTTTAAAATGTATAAAATATTTTCTAAATTTGTAGTGTTTTTGCATTTTACAAAAGTTTATTTATTCTTTGGCAATTTATGATAGTCACAATCTGATTCTAAAGGCAAATTCATTCATGAAAATTTCACAAATTCCATTGTAGTTTCTCCCACCAGCCCACAACACTGTGAGACTTGTATGCATTTGAAAGTGAGATTAACTAGTCTAAGGCAAACTCACACCACAGAACTATGAGACTACATGAATCGCCATGAATTCACACTACACAATACGTTTTCTGTAAAGTTCAGGGGTCAGAAAGTAAAAGTCCTGCCATATTTTTTATTCCACTGAGAGAGAGAGAGAGAGAGAGAGAGAGAGAAACAACACTGTGTCCAACACAACATGTGTTAAACTATCATCCAATCACATTGCTGCTACGTCACTCCACAAGCCGTTAAGCAAGTTTGTGCCTCTTTCTTCATCGGTGGATGACTTGTGTTCATTTTGACACATTCATTGTGTTATGATTTTAACACATTAAATGTGTCAGGAAGGTGATCTGCTGTTAACAAGCAGAATCAAAGGAGAAATTCACAGTTTTAAGTTACCATCGTGGAGATGAGTTTTTGCTTTAGTTGGGCTCTTGACCCTTGACTTTTTAATATTAGATTTTGGTTGGGCTGTTGTAACTGAGTTATAACAGCCATACAAGCAAAGATGATCAGGTGGTGTTGGTTATGTTTTCACATAATCATTATTTGATCTGAACTCATTTAGAGTCCAATCTCTGAGTTAGATTTACGTTATTGATTATAGCAGAAGATCAGCTTTTTCTATATAATTCAAAGGTATTTCTTAAAAAATTGTTCTGATTAAAAAAAAAAAAAAAAAAAAAAATCTTTTAGGCACACACAGACATCAAGAATCAGCCTGTGAATCTCAACAACAATGACAAGCAACATATTCTGATCAACAGATCACATTAGAAAACAAGCTACTAAAAAGTCACATAAAAACAGAAAAAAATAAATAAAATAGTGAGAATAAAGGAAATTACTAAGACAATTCAGCTCATAATTTATTGATGCAGCAATGCATGATGGGAGCCATGGATGAATTTTGATTGTGGTTGCGTTATTTTTATTTATTTTGTTTCTGTTTTTATGTGACTTTTTAGTAGCTTGTTTTTTAATGTTCAGAGTTGATCTGTTTATCAGAATATGTTGCTTGTCACCGTTGTTGAGATTCACAGGCTGATTCTTGATGTCTGTGTGCCTAAAATAATTATTATTATTTTTTTTTTTTTAAATCAGAACAACATTTGCAAAATCCTTCAGATTATATTGATAAAGCTGATCTGCTGTAGAATCACAGTGCTGCTGTAATCAATAATGTAAATCTAACTCAGAGATTGGGCTCTAAATGAGTTCAGTGATTCAGATCAAAAAATGATTATGTGAAAACATAACCAACACCACCTGATCAACTTCAAACACTCATCTCCATGATGGTAACTTAAAAATTGTGATTTTCTCCTTTGGTGATTCTGCTTGTTATCATCAGGTGTCTTCAATAATGGTCAATCATCACTCAATTAATCATTTAATTATCTCATTAACTTTAACACTGCTTCAGTGGGTGGAATAAAAAATATGGCAGGACTTTTACTTTCTGACCCCTGGACTTTACACCTCTGCCGATAAGGTGTTCAAACTACAAGATCTTTCGCCAAGCGGAAACCCTACCAACAATAAAAATTGTTTTCTTACACAAAATCACGCAAGACATTAGAGAGCCACTCGAATGTTGCTTGCTGCCCAAGTCATCTGTGCAGAAAAAAAGATGGGACAAAAAAGGAAAATTGGGCAGAAATACACATGGGCTGGATGTCCATGTCTGTTCAGCAAAAACTGACGGTAAATAAAATATATAATAATTTTAAGTATAGAGCAAAGACCATTTATTTAAATTTTAAAAATATATTTCTTGTTACTTTATTAGTATAAAACAATTATAATCAAATTTTCGCCTTGCATTCATGTACATTCATTTGCATGAACAGTTTACCATGTTGTTTCGGTCACACTACAAGATCACGTGGCAATAATATCAAACAGGTTTAAAAATATTATAGCATCTGTGACTGCTTGAGATCACGTCACTGACATGCTCATTTTTGACAAGAATCAATGACCGCAACGAGCACTGATTTGGCCACGATCCAAAGGTTTTGTCTCAGACCATGGAAATCTCTCTGCGACAGTAAAATCCAGCCAAAAGTCATGTAGTGTGAGCCTGCCTTAAGCTCTGTGCTTACATAGACAACTGTGTGGAGTTTTGACAATGACAAAATACTGAGAAATTAATGTAATCAACTGTATAAAAAAGTAGGGTCAACAGACATGTGATTGAAGCAAACACTAATGACTTACATTTACAGAGGATTAAAGAGATTATAGCCAACAGTGACCATGCGACACCTGGCATAAAAAAAAAGACAAATATTACAATGTTCACTTTTTTTTATTAGTTATTCTTAAGACTGTTCACACAAATCTGTTTGTTTTTTTTCAAATCATATTGGCCAGCGACAGCCTGACGTAACTACTATGTGTAACATTTATATTTAACCCTTTAACTGCCCGCTCAACCAAATGGTTGAGCACATTTTGAGTCACTATATTTTGAACAGAGGTGGGTAATCCAGGGGTCAGAGAGTAAAAGTCCTGCCATATTTTTATTCCACCCACTGAAGCATTAATGAGATAAATAAGTGATTAATTGAGTGATGATTGAGCATTATTGAAGACACCTGATGATAACAAGCAGAATCACCAAAGGAGAAAATCACAATTTTTAAGTTACCATCATCGAGGTCAGGGTTTGTTTTAGTTGAGCTCTTGACCCTTGACTTTTTAATATTAGATTTTGTTTGGGCAGTTTTAACTGCATTAAAACCAACCAGGGGTGCGTTTCCCAAAGCGAACTTTGGTTGCAAGTTCCATCGTTACCAATAGAGTTCAATGGGACTTACGACCATGGTTTACCAACGATGCTTTCGGGAAACTCGCCCCAGACAAGCAAAGTTAAAAGATGATGGTGTTTGTTATGTTTTCACATAGTCATTATTTGTTCTGAATCACTGAACTCATTTAGAGCCCAATCTCTGAGCTCGATTTACATTATTGATTACAGCAGCACTGTGATTCTACAGCAGAAGATCAGCTTCTGCAATATAGAATTTTTTTTTTTTTAAAGTTGTTCTTTTCACAAAAAAAAAAAAAAAGCTATTTTAGGCACACACAGACATCAAGAATCAGCCTGTGAATCTCAACAACGGTGACAAGCAACATATTCTGATAAACAGATCAACTCTGAACATTAGAAAACAAGCTACTAAAAAGTCACAGAAAAACAGCAAAATTTTAATAGTGAGAATAAAGAAAATTACTAAGACAATTCAGATCATAATTTATTCATGCAGCAATGCATGCTGGGAGGCATGGATGAATTTTGATTGGTGGCACCCAGAATGCATTGCAACATGCTTTATTATTCTCACCATTCACAGGCTGATTCTTTACGTCTGTGTGTTTAAATGAGTTTTGTTTTTTGTTTTTAAACAGAACTTTAAAAAAAAAAATTGTATTGATAAAGCTGATCTTCTGCTGTAGAATCACAGTGCTGCTGTAATCAATAATGTCAATCTAACTCAGAGATTGGGCTCTAAATGAGTTCAGTGATTCAGATCAAATAAGGATTACGTGAAAACATAACCAACAGCAGCATCTTTTAACTTTCTGGTTGGTTTGAATGCAGTTAAAACTGCCCAAACAAAATCTAATATTAAAAAGTCAAGGGTCAAGAGCTCAACTAAAACAAACCCTGACCTCGATGATGGTAACTTAAAAATTGTGATTTTCTCCTTCAGTGATTCTGCTTGTTATCATCAGGTGTCTTCAATAATGCTCAATCATCACTCAATTAATCACTTATTTATCTCATTAATGCTTCAGTGGGTGGAATAAAAATATGGCAGGACTTTTACTCTCTGACCCCTGGATTACCCACCTCTGTTCAAAATATAGTGACTCAAAATGTGCTCAACCATTTGGTTGAGCGGGCAGTTAAAGGCTTAAATTCACAAAAAAAAAAAAAATAAATTAGTCTATTAGTCAACCTCTATGGACGAGATGCACTGTTAGACCTTACCGGGCTTTTTTACAGTAAAATGCTGGCAACACTGTTGCCAGTTATTTACTGTAATCTACAGTATGTTACTGTAAAGATACCATGCACTAAATTAAAACTCGTGTTATCTCATTTCATTTGCAGAAACCAACTGCCTCAAATTGTCAAAGTGCCATTTAAATTTATAAACTCATTTTTATTATATGCTAATAATATGAGCATATTATTACTATGAACTTATTTATTTAGAGTTCAATAAAAACATTTAAAAAAAAAAAAAGATTTTCACTGCACCAGCAACTACACAGTCCCCATCTGTTAAATTAAACAACATGCAGCATATCACCAATGTCTCTGGATCTTCTCCTGAACTTAAGCACAGGCTCTACTCTTCAGCACAATGGTGACCCACAAAAATCAATTTTACACTAAATTACTGGCAACAGTGTTGCCAGTATAAAACTGTAGCTTGTCTTTTTATCTTACACCTTTAACCCTTTCAACCCCACAGGAACATCCTCTAGTGTCCACACTACAGAGTAAAAGTAACATTGATGCTGTGTTGCAGTGAGATAAGTTAATATTTAAGTGATGATTAAGCATAAATGATGAACACCTGCTGTTAACAAGCAGAATCACTGAAAAGAGGAACAAGAACGGAATAAATATGAGCAGAAACTTCAACTGTCTTCCAGCCATTAGACATTATTACACTTATTACTGACCAGATTAACTTTATTTCTACAGAAGATCTTATTGAGAATTAACATAAGTTTAGATGTTGATATTTTGGTGGAAATGTTTGGTTTGATGTCACCATTGAGGAGATCAGCATTTGCTTTTAGTTGACCCATGACTTTTTATACATCAGTTTTTTTGGTTTTTTCAGTGGTTGCTTAGACTGTTTTTGCAAGTCACATTTGTTATGGCAGACACAAATGTGGAGAAAAAAAAAAGTATCGTTGAGTGCTGATAGTTATGTGTTGGTGAAGACCTAACCATCACATAGTCTCTTGATTCACTGAATTCATACCGTGTTTTATCTATTGTTACATTGTTTAGTATTAAACTAATATTTTACAGTATCACCACTGTGAAACTACAGCAAGAGCTCCAACAACAATCAGCTAAAAAGAGTTTATTTTTAAACGCCATGCACAAAAAACAGCTGCAGCTTTATTTAGACTCACACAGATATCAAAAATCAGCACATCAGTCTCAACAATGGTGGCAATAAAGCTGCATAATTTATTCATGCTGCAGTGCATGCTGGGAGTTTTGTACAATGCTGGCATCCAGCGTGCATTGCAACATTAAACTTTTGATTTGTCACCATTGTTGAGATTCATATTCTGATTATTGATGTTTCTGCTGTCCAAGTTGTGTAGACGCTCAAAATATTTTATGAAAAAATAAGACTCATATATTCTCCTAAATAAATGATTACTGAAGGGTTGCTGGTTCTTACGCTGTTGAATCACAGATATAGTATAATCAATAAAGATAAAATACCCATTAAAAGACTAAACACTGAAAAAGATCAGTGAGTTAAACAAGTCCAAGATGATTACAGCATCATCACAACAGCCAAAAAACCTGATCAACTTTCTGTTGGCTTTTTCTTGCCATAACAAATGTGTTTTATAAACACTCAGTTAAAGCAGAGAAAGCTAATATTAAAGAGTCAAGAGCTGAATTAAAGCAGACACTGGTCACTACGATGGTGACTGCAAACTTCAATAAATTTTTATTTTCAATAAAATATCAACATCCATATCTGTTAATTCTCAACAAGAACTTCTGTACATGTATGAAAGAAATAATGTCAAACTGGTTTGTGAACTTGTTTTCACACTCAGTGTGGCTGAAGTCAGTTGTAGTTCTTGTGTTTCTGCACGTCTCTTCTCTTTATTCTGGTTTTGTTTTTGTGTCCTTCAGTGATTCTGCTTATCAGGTGTTCATCAGTGTCTGAATTCACTCTCTTCTTTTCATTCACTCTGTCAAGTGGACTATATTAGTGAACTAATGTAGGGAATAGTGAATGAGGGTATAGGGTGTGATTTAGAACACAGCCTCTGAGTGTCGACTTTGAGCGATGTTAACTCACAGTATATTCCTGTAGGCTATTTTCTCGAAAATGACAAAAATTACCCAGAATGCATTGTTTTCTACAGTATATTACTGTTTTAATGGAAAATGGTTTGTTACTGTCAGAATTTGTCTGTTTTTCTACAGCAAGGTCTAACAGTGCAGTATAGCAATACTGCATTTGTGGAAGTATTAAGATTTATTCATAAGTGTTTGTGTATCATATCTAAATAGGTTGTGACTACAGTTTTGGATGTGGCTCTTAACACTATTACTAGTATATTACTAGTATATTATTGTTTTAATCGAAAATGGTTTGTTATTGTCAGAATTTGGCCGTTTTTCTACAGTAAGGTCTAACAGTGTACACTTTCAAGCAAAATAATTATAATCAGTAATTTAACAGTTAAGTTAATCACTTAACGCACATAATACTGCACAAAATAAAGCGATCACGAAAAATCTCTCTGTCCGAAACTCGTACAATCTGAGCCAATATGAGCTAGTACAGTAAAGTGGACATTTACAGCACATCATCAGTTATATTTGGTAATATACTGCCACCTGTTGGCACATTTGTGTAATTTAGAGCAGAAAATAAGTCGTGATCACGAGAAAACAACTTTTGTTATCTCGAGATCACGAGAAAATAAGTCGTGATCATGAAAAAACAACTTTTGTTATCTCGAGATCATGAGCTTCCGTATGAACAACACGTTTTACGGCAGTGATATCAACGCTCATTGGCTCTCACCTGCTTCGGCCCAGATTGCGACATGCCGTGAAGTGAAGTGAAGCGGGATACCATTTTCGGGGTTTAATAACTTAATTCTGCTTGTACCTGATACAAAACTATTATATATCACCAGAGAGGACTGTGACTGCAACACATCATCATTCAGACTACACTCTTAGAAAAAAAAGTACAAAATTGTACCTTTAGGGGTACAATGGTACAAAGGTACAAATGTGTACCCTTGTGATTTGTACCTTAAGAGACCAGTTTTGTACCTTTGGTGACAATTTTGTACCTTTATTTAACAGTACACAAATTGACCCTTCAAAAAGGGGACAAAATTGTCTTTGACAGTGTACAATCGTTGACTATAATGAGATATATATATTTTACACACACACTGAATTAAAATCAGAATTTATTAAATCCTTTTCATTTTCACATTTTACAACATTTCATTTTAAACACATTTTTAAACATTCCATATGAGTCCATCTTGCCGGGTGTTAAAAAGTAACACTGAAGCAGTGTTAAAGTTAATGAGATAATTGATTGATGATTGAGTGGTGATTGACAATTAGTGGTGACACCTGATGTTAATAAGCAGAATCATTGAAGGAAAGAGAGAAAAAAGGTGTTAATTAATGTTTTATGGAATGTTTCATTTCAAGTCACCATGAAAGAGGTCAGCGTTTGCTTTAGTTGGGCTCTTGACTCTTTACCTTTTATTATTAATTGTTCTCTGGCTGCTCCAACTTTGTGTTTGTAAAGCACATTTGTTATGGTCACAATATAATTTCATGATGATATAATCATTACCTGATGTCGTTTAGAGTCTAAATCTCTGACTGTAACTGAATGTGGCACTGCAACATGAAGCACTTTGTTTGATTGTCACCATTGTTGAGGGTCATATGCTGATTCTTGATGTCTGTGTGTGTTTCAAAAAAAACCCTTCAGATTATTAAAGCTCTGCTGGATCTCAAGTGGTAACAGTGATTTACTATAAAGAAATATATATCACCAGTTAATACTGGATGTCACCAATGAATCTGGCCATTTCACAACGAGAAAACACAACCATTTTGACTGTGCTTCCCAAAGCATTGTAAACCTAAATTTATCAACTTTGGCTCACAGCACTTTTGGGAAACACAGCTCAGATCATAGTTTCTCTGGCCATAACAAATGTGCTCTACAAACACAAAGTTGGAGCAGCCAGAGATAAATTAATGTTAATAAATAGAGTCAAGAGCCCAACTAAAGGAAATGCTTTTCACCATAATGGTGACTTCAAACTAAACTTTCATTAAAACATCAACATCTAAACATCTGTTAATTCTCAATAAGAACTTTTGTTGATGTATGACAGAAATCAAATCAAACTGGTTAATAATAAGTGTAATAATGTTTAATGGCTGGAAGTCAGTTGTAGTTGTTGTGTCTCTCTCTTTTTCTCTTGTTGTTTCTTCAGTGATTCTGCTTATTAACATCAGGTGTCTCCACTAATTGTCAATCATCACTCAATCATCAATCAATTATCTCATTAACTTTAATACTGCTTCAGTGTTAATTTAACACCCGGCAAGATGGACTCATATGTACACTTTGGGTGTTAATTTAACACTGGGGATTTTGCTGTACACTGTTAGACCTTGCTGTAGAAAAACGGCCAAATTCTGACAGTAACAAACCATTTTCCATTAAAACAGTAATATACTGTAGAAAACAATGCATTCTGTGTTTCTGCTTGTTTTTTTCCGTTCTTGTTCCTCTTTTCAGTGATTCTGCTTGTTAACAGCAGGTGTTTATCATTAATGCTCAATCATCACTTAAATATTAACTTAATTATCTCACTGCAACAGCATCAATGTTACTTTTACTCTGTAGTGTGGACAATAGAGGATGTTCCTGTGGGGTTGAAAGGGTTAAAGGTGTAAGATAAAAAGCCACACCCACAAAATGTATTTTAACAGTTACAAACTGTAAGTTAAAAAAAAAACAGTAATAAACTGGCAACACTGTTGCCAGTAGTTTACTGTAAAATTGAGTTTTGTGTGTCACCATCATGCTGAAGAGTAGAGCCTGTGCTTAAGTTCAGGAGAAGATCAAAATGCATTGATGATATGCTGCATGTTGTTTTATTTAACAGATTGTGACTGTGTAGTTGTTGGTGCAGTAAAAATCTCCATCTAAAATGTTTTTAAATTGAATAAGTTCAAAGTAATAATATGCTCACATTATTAGCATATAATACATATTAGTTTGCCATAATAACAGTGTTGCCAGTATTTTACTGTAAAAAAGCCCAGCAAGGTCTAACAGTGTATTTTAGCAATTTATAACTGAAAATCAGCAGTAATTACGCATAATTACTAGTTTATTGTTCAGTTAATTTAATATAATGCCACAGAAATATAATTGCATCACTACTACACAAAAATAATATATGGTTTATTAAGTTGTAGATAATGACTAAAAGGCATATACTGCACATTCAGTTAATCATTAATTACTAGGTTATTTTTGTTTATTTATAGCATAAATGTGTATCTTTCAAATGTTTAATAATTTGTAAATAATTATGCCTATAACCCTTTAACTGCCCGCTCAACCAAATGGTTGAGCACATTTTGAGTCACTATATTTTGAACAGAGGTGGGTAATCCAGGGGTCAGAGAGTAAAAGTCCTGCCATATTTTTATTCCACCCACTGAAGCATTAATGAGATAAATAAGTGATTAATTGAGTGATGATTGAGCATTATTGAAGACACCTGATGATAACAAGCAGAATCACCAAAGGAGAAAATCACAATTTTTAAGTTACCATCATCGAGGTCAGGGTTTGTTTTAGTTGAGCTCTTGACTCTTGACTTTTTAATATTAGATTTTGTTTGGGCAGTTTTAACTGCATTAAAACCAACCAGGGGTGCGTTTCCCAAAGCGAACTTTGGTCGCAAGTTCCATCGTTACCAATAGAGTTCAATGGGACTTACGACCATGGTTTACCAATGATGCTTTTGGGAAACTCACCCCAGACAAGCAAAGTTAAAAGATGATGGTGTTTGTTATGTTTTCACATAGTCATTATTTGTTCTGAATCACTGAACTCATTTAGAGCCCAATCTCTGAGCTCGATTTACATTATTGATTACAGCAGCACTGTGATTCTACAGCAGAAGATCAGCTTCTGCAATACAGAATTTTTTTTTTTTTTTTTTAAAGTTGTTCTTTTCACAAAAAAAAAAAAAAAAAAAAGCTATTTTAGGCACACACAGACATCAAGAATCAGCCTGTGAATCTCAACAACGGTGACAAGCAACATATTCTGATAAACAGATCAACTCTGAACATTAGAAAACAAGCTACTAAAAAGTCACAGAAAAACAGCAAAATTTTAATAGTGAGAATAAAGAAAATTACTAAGACAATTCAGATCATAATTTATTCATGCAGCAATGCATGCTGGGAGGCATGGATGAATTTTGATTGGTGGCACCCAGAATGCATTGCAACATGCTTTATTATTCTCACCATTCACAGGCTGATTCTTTACGTCTGTGTGTTCAAATGAGTTTTGTTTTTTGTTTTTAAACAGAACTTTAAAAAAAAAAAATTGTATTGATAAAGCTGATCTTCTGCTGTAGAATCACAGTGCTGCTGTAATCAATAATGTCAATCTAACTCAGAGATTGGGCTTTAAATGAGTTCAGTGATTCAGATCAAATAAGGATTACGTGAAAACATAACCAACAGCAGCATCTTTTAACTTTGCTTGTCTGGTTGGTTTTAATGCAGTTAAAACTGCCCAAACAAAATCTAATATTAAAAAGTCAAGGGTCAAGAGCTCAACTAAAACAAACCCTGACCTCGATGATGGTAACTTAAAAATTGTGATTTTCTCCTTCAGTGATTCTGCTTGTTATCATCAGGTGTCTTCAATAATGCTCAATCATCACTCAATTAATCACTTATTATCTCATTAATGCTTCAGTGGGTGGAATAAAAATATGGCAGGACTTTTACTCTCTGAGCCCTGGATTACCCACCTCTGTTCAAAATATAGTGACTCAAAATGTGCTCAACCATTTGGTTGAGCGGGCAGTTAAAGGGTTAAGGTTCTCATGCCCTACTATATGTTAATCATTAATTATTATTGTGGCATCCTTAACTAATGCATAATTGTGAACAAGTAAATCATTAATTACTAGTTTATTTATGCTTAACTAATGCATAATTCTGACCCTTACAATGTAAAGTTAATCATTAATTACTAGTGTGTTCATTCTTAACTAATGCTTAATTGTGAACAAGTTCATCATTAATTAATGCTTAATGCATTATTCTGGACCCTTAAAATAAAGTGTTACCATGAATTCTTTTAGCCAACCCTTAATCAAATGTCATTTAATTCAGTCAGTAACCTATTGAAATATGCAATACGATTCTATATGAAAACAGGAAAAGAAACATACTTACTTTTGAACACCATTATGGAATGGATAGTCCACTGTGTTTATTAATTATTCAAGAAGCCAGATCAGGCATTGGTTTTCTGAAAGAAATTTAGAGACAAAACAAAAATTAGTTGTGGTGGAGGAGTATGTAACAATGTCCGAGGGTGTAACACTGTCAGTTTAACCTATTAAAGTGCCCCAATTATGCCTTTAAGGTTCCTAATATTGTTGTATGAGTCTCCTACTACAGGTTTACATGCACTGTTAGACCTTACTGTAGAAAAACGGATTCTGACAGTAACAAACCATTTTCCATTAAAACAGTAATATACTGTAGAAAACAATGCATTCAATAACAATACAATGCAATATTTGTCATTTTCGAGAAAATAGCCATACAGGAATATACTGTGAGTTAACATCGCTCAAGGTCGACACTCAGAGGCTGTGTTCTAAATCACACCCTATACACTCACTCACTATTCCCTACATTAGTTCACTAATATAGACCACTGAAGAGAGTTAATTAAAAGAAGAGAGTGAATTCAGACACTGATGAACACCTCACTCTTAAAACAGATGTGTTAAAAACAACACAACCTGTGTTATATTTTAACTCAACCAGTGTGTTATTTTTTCTTAATACAGGCATAAAATATTTAACACACTAATGTGTGTGTGAGAGAGAGAGAAACGACACTGTGTCTAACACACCATGTGTTATCTATCATCCAATCACATTGCTGCTATGTCACTCCGCAAGCCGTTAAGCAAGTTTGTGCCTCTTTCTTCATTGGCGGATGACTTAACACGCGGGTGTGTTAAGATATAACACAGGTTGTGTTAAAAACAACACAACCTGTGTTATATCTTAACACATCCGTGTGTCTACTTTTTTTAACTCAACCAGTCTGTTATTCTTCTTAACATAGGCAATGTGTTAAAATATTTAACACACTAATGTGTCATAAATCACACAATTTGTGTCATAGATGTGCTATTTTTGACTAGTTAAAATGAATGCAATACACACTCTTAGAAAGGATGTGTTAAAATTGACTCAAAATGTGTTCAATTCTTACACATCAGTGTGTGAGTTTAGGGACGACACTTGTTGTGTTAATTCTGACACATTCACTGAGTCAATGATTTTAACACAGTAAATGTGTCTGGAAGGTGATCTGCTGTTAACAAGCAGTATCAAAGGAGAAATTCACAATTTTTAAGCCACCATCGTGGAGATGAGTTTTTGCTTTAGTTAGGCTCTTGAACCTTGACTTTTTAAATATTAGATTTTGTTTGGGCTGTTGTAATAGCTAGTCAAGCAAACAGAAAAGACGATCAGGTGGTCTTGACCTGAATCACTGAGCTCATTTAGAGCCCAATCTCTGAGTTAGATTTACATTATTGATTACAGCAGAACTGTGATCCTACATCAGCTTTATCAATATAATCTGAAGGATTTCTCAAAAGTTGTTCTGATTTAAAAAAAAAAAAAAAAAAAGCTCTTTCATTTAGAGACACAGACATCAAGAATCAGCCTGTGAATCTCAACAATGGTGAGAATAATAAAGCATGTTGCAGTGCATGCTGGGAGCCACCAATTAAAATTCATCTATGGCTCCCATCATGCATTGCTGCATGAATAAATAATGAGCTTAATTGTCTTAATTTAATTTCCTTTATTCTCACTATTTTTTTTTTCTTTCTCTGTTTTATGTGAATTTTTAGGAGCTTCTTTTCTAATGTTTCTAAAATCAGAATATGTTGCCTGTCACCACTGTTGAGATTCACAGGCTGATTCTTGATGTCTGTGTGTGCCTAAAAGCAAGGTTTTTTTTTTTTTTTGGTCAGAACAAACTACTTTTTAAGAAATACCTTTGAATTATGTAGAAAAAGCTGATCTTCTGTTATAATCAATAATGTAAATCTAGCTCAGAGATAGGGCTTTAAATGAGTTCAAGACAAATAATGATTATGTGAAAACATAACAAACACCACCTGATCATCTTTTCTCTTTGCTTGTCTGGCTGTTATAACTCGGTTACAATACAATAGCCCAAAAAAAATCTAATATTAAAAAGTCAAGGGTGGAGATGAGTGTTTGCTTTAGTTGAGCAAAAAAAAATTTTTTTTGCATCAAACCAACATCCTTACCTGTTAATTCTCAACAAGAACTTCTGTTCATGTATGAAAGAAATAATGTCAAACAGGTTTGTAAACTGGTTTGACATTATTTCTTTCATACATGAACAGAAGTTCTTGTTGAGAATTAACAGGTATGGATGTTGATGTTTTATTGAAAATAAAAATGTATTGAAGTTTGTAGTTACCATCGTGGTGACCAGTGTCTGCTTTAGTTAGGCTCTTGACTCTTTTACATTAACTGTTTCTGAGTGTTTATAAAACATGTTTGATATGGCAGGAAAAAGTCAAACATGAAGTTGATCAGGTTTTTTGGCAGTTGTG
This sequence comes from Megalobrama amblycephala, assembly GCF_018812025.1. Lineage (NCBI taxonomy): Eukaryota > Metazoa > Chordata > Actinopteri > Cypriniformes > Xenocyprididae > Megalobrama > Megalobrama amblycephala. The sequence goes on along the minus strand of NC_063044.1, from coordinate 60,579,559 downwards.
ATGATGCTGTAATCAGATTGGACTTTTTTCATTCACTGATCTTACTTAGCGTTTAGTCTTTTAATGAGTATTTTATTTTTATTGATTATACTATATCTGTGATTGAACAGCATAAGAACCAGAAATCTTTCAGTAATCATTTATTTAGGAGAATAAATAATTTCTATAATATTTTGAGCTCCTTCATAACTTGGACAGCAGAGACATCAATAATCAGATTATGAATCTCAACAATGGTGACATCCAAAAGTTTAATGTTGCAATGCATGCTGGATGCCAGCATTGTACAAAACTCCCAGCATGCACTGCAGCATGAATAAATTATGCAGCTTTATTGCCACCATTGTTGAGATTGATGTGCTGATTTTTGATATCATACTGTAGATTACAGTAAATAAAAAAAAAAATAATAAAAAAACACTTTTGTTTTCTCATAATATAATTTCACTTCAGTTCTCTATGTTTTATGAACAATTCATTAGAAGCAGTTCAAAGAATCAGTCTCTCTAAAACCCTCCTTTCCGTGAGCCTACACTGCTCTGATTGGTCAGATGGTCCAATCCTTTGTGACTGGTTTACTACACGCACTACGTACCCATTGCTATAACTGAATAACAGCTATCAATTCGCAAGACATTGTATACAATATATGGACAGAAAAGATGGCATCGATTTTACAGTATCAATTCGAGCCCGAGTCCGACGATGAAACATCTGAAGTAGTCGATCAACCAGAAAGTGATTTGCAATTACGACTCGAGTAGGATGTTTCTCTATGGTAAGTGTCACCTTAGCTATTTATAAGACGTGATAGCAGCGTCACTGTTATACTTTATGTAGGTGCACCAGTGGGAACTGTATCAGAATGCCAAGCGAAGCTGAAAACCTCTAACATAAAATAAACATTTAGGCAAGATGTGAACACAGACTTTTTCATCATAACTAAACTCTAAAAATAAATGTGTACAAAAATTGTCAATATTGCATAAAAATGTGTTGGAAGCATTTAACTGTTTTACACAGGTTGTGTTAATTTTAAAAAATACACTGTTAGACCTTCTCAGGCTTTTTTTACAGTATAATACTGGCAACAATGTTGCCAGTAATTTACTTTTGATTGTACAGTTATTTACTGTAATCTACAGTATGTTACTGTAAAGATACCATTCACTAAATTAAAACTCATGTTACCTCATTTCATTTGCAGAAACCAACTGCATCAGATTGGCATTTAAATTTACTAACTAACTTTAATTATATGCTAATAACACATGCATATTATTACTATGAGCTTATTTCTTTAGAGTTAAAAAAAAAAAAAAAAACATTTCAAATAAAAAGATTTTCACTGCACCAGCAACAACACAGTCCCCATCTGTTAAATTAAACAACATGCAGTATATCACCAATGTCTTTTGATCTTCTCCTGAACTTAAGCACAGGCTCTACTCTTCAGCATGATGGTGACCCACAAAACTCAATTTTACAGTAAACTACTGGCAACAGTGTTACCAGTATAAAACTATTTTTTAACTTACAGTTTGTAACTGTTAAAAGACATTTTGTGGGTGTGTCTTTTTATCTTACACCTTTAACCCTTTCAACTCCACAGGAACATCCTCTAGTGTCCACACTACAGAGTAAAAGTAACATTGACGCTGTGTTGCAGTGAGATAATTAAGTTAATATTTAAGTGATGATTGAGCACTAATGATGAACACCTGCTGTTAACAAGCAGAACCACTGAGAAGAGGAACAAGAACGGAATAAATATGAGCAGAAACTTCAACTACGAGCAGAACTACAACTGTCTTCCAGCCATTACACATTATTACACTTATTACTTACCAGATTAACTTTATTTCTACAGAAGATCTTATTGAGAATTAACAAAAGTTTAGATGTTGATGTTTTGTTGAAAATGTTTGGTTTGATGTTACCACTGAGGAGATCAGTGTTTGCTTTAGTTGAGCTCTTGATCCATGACTTTTTATTAGTGATGGGAAGCTCGGATCATTTTACTGACTCGGACTTTTGAGTCTCGTTCAACAAAATGAACGAATCTTTTTTCGAGTCATTTCGTTCATTTTAACAAAATGTAACTAAAATGTTATGTGTTACTTCCCCAACACATTTACTACTTATGCAAACGCTGATCCCACTACAAACAATACAAAACTACAATGCTATAAGATTCAGAAATGATTAATTCATTACCTGGGTCTTCAGTTTATGACAAGCTGATTAAGCTCACCTCACCTCTTGTCTGACAAGTCTTCGGGTTTAAGTCATTCCTTAATGACGTGACAGGCAGTCCCATGCTAAACCAATGCAGTCTGAGCCGGTAAGAGAACTGATTAGTTAATTTCATGAGTCTTTCGGGTTTTTGAGTCGTTCCTTAAACACGTGACAGACCCATACACTAAGCCAATGCATTCTGAGCCGGAAAGAGAATTGATTAGTTCTCTTCATGAGTCTTTCGGGTTTTTGAGTTGTTCCTTAAACACGTGACAGACCCATACACTAAGCCAATGCATTCTGAGCCAGAAAGAGAATTGATTAGTTCTCTTCATGAGTCTTTCGGGTTTTGAGTCGTTCCTTAATCACGTGACAGACCCATACGCTATTTCTGACATTTCTGTCACTGTTTTTGTTACTGTTTCTTGAGGATCTGTGGTGTGTTATTATAAATAAATAAAGCCCTGTTATAAATAAAATATTGATTAATTTATCTTTTTGACTGTCTATCGGTTAATAAACACTAGGCTATATAATAATATAATAATCCAAGCCTACAATGCAAAGTATTTATAGCCTAGTTTGTTCATTTTTACTCCAATTTTGAGTTTGCTGTTATAATAATTGCTTTTCCTAGGCAGACTTGACATATTGGTCTAATATATGTATAAGAAGATTGCTCAAAAAGGACATAATGACATAAATTAAAAGCAAATAACATTTTGAATTTGAATTATTAATGTTAGTTTAAAACATCAAGGTTATGATAACTTCAGCTTTAACAGTTGTAACACAAACTCAAACAAAACTGGAGAGTTAACGTTATTTACTAATAAATATAATGTGCTTGGGTCACACAGCATAGCGTATGGGTCTGTCACGTGATTAAGGAACGACTCAAAAACCCGAAAGACTCATAAAAAGAACTAATCTATTCTCTTTCCGGCTCAGAATGCATTGGTAGCGTATGGGTCTGTCACGTGATTAAGGAACGACTCAAAACCCGAAAGACTCATGAAATGAACTAATCAATTGAATCATCAGGTGAACTACTTCTAGCAGTACAGAACCTGTAGAATATTGCACATGCGCGACTGAACGAATCACCCCCCGAGACGACTCGTTCTTCCCGAGTCACATTAAAGATTCGTTCAAAATGAACGAATCGTTCAAGAACGACACATCACTACTTTTTATACACCAGTTTTTGTTTTTTTCACTGGTTGCTTAAACTGTTTTTGCAAGTCACATTTGTTATGGCAGAAACAAATGTGGAGAAAAAATATTGTTGAATGCTGATAGTTATGTGTTGGTGAAGACCTAACCATCACTAGTCTCTTGATTCACTGAACTCATACCATGTTTTATCTATTGTTACATTATCACCACCGTGAAGCTCCAGCAAGAGTTCCAACAAAAATCAGCTAAAAGTAGTTTATTTTTAAACACCATGCACAAAAAAACTGCAACATTACTTAGACACACACAGATATCAAAAATTAGCACATCAATCTCAACAATGGTGGCAATAATTTATCCATGCTGCAGTGCATGCTGGGAGTTTTGTACAATACTGGCATCCAGCATGCATTGCAACATTAAAATTTTGGATGTCACCATTGTTGAGATTCATATTCTGATTATGTAAGTTATGCAAGTTGTGCAGAAGCTCAAAATATTTTATGCACTATAAGACTCATATATTAATATATAATCATATATTATAAAGAAATAATGTTTCATATAATTTCCTTTATTGTCGCTATTTTATTTATGTTTTTATGTGCCTTTTTATTTTTAGTAGCTTGTTTTCTAATGTGATCTGTTGATCTGAATATGTTGCTTGTCACCGTTGTTGAGATTCACAGGCTGATACTTGATGTCTGTGTGTGCCTAAAAGAAAGAATTTTTTTTTTTTTTTTTTGGATCAGAACAACTTTTTTAAGAAAAACCTTTGAATTATATAGAAAAAGCTGATCTTCTGTTATAATCAATGATGTAAATCTAACTCAGAGATTGGACTCTAAATGAGTTCAGATCAAATAATGATTACGTGAAAACATAAGCAACACCACCTGATCATCTTTGTTTGTCTGGCTGTTATAACTCAGTTACAACTGCCCAAACAAAATCTAATATTAAAAAGTCAAGGGTCAAGAGCTCAACTAAAGCAAACCCTGATCTCCATGATGGTGACTTAAAATTGTGAATTTCTCCTATGATTCTGCTTGTTAACAGCAGATCACCTTCCTGACACATTTAATGTGTCAAAATGAACACAAGTCATCCACCGATGAAGAAAGAGGCACAAACTTGCTTAATGGCTTGCGGAGTGACGTAGCAGATTATGTGATTGGATGATAGTTAACACATGTTGTGTTGGACACAGTGTTGTTTCTCTCTCTCTCTTTCTCCCTCTCTTTCTCCCTCTCTCTCTCTCTCTCTCTACACATGATCAACTTAAATTGACACAAAAATGTGTTAAAATAGCTATAACACAAAAAATGTGTTATTAATTAACACTTCCTTTTTGAGAGTGAGCTTTGGGTCATGACTGAAAGAATGAGATCCTGGATACAGGCGGTCAAAATGAGTTTCCTCCGTAGGGTGGCTGGGCGCTCCCTTAGAGATAAGGTGAGGAGCTTGGTCACTTGGGAGGAGCTCAGAGTAGAGCCGCTGCTCCTCCACATCGAGAGGAGCCAGCTGAGGTGGCTCGGGCATCTGTTCCGGATGCCTCCTGGTCGCCTCCCTGAGGAGGTGTTCCGGGCATGTCCCGCCGGGAGGAGGCCCCAGGGAACACCTAGGACACGCTGGAGGGACTATGTCTCTCGGCCAGAGGTGGAAAGTCCAGGGGTCAGAAAGTAAAAGTCCTGCCATATTTTTTATTCCACCCACTGAAGCAGTGTTAAAGTTAATGAGATAATTAAGTGATTAATTGAGTGATGATTGACCATTATTGAAGACACCTGATGATAACAAGCAGAATCACCAAAGGAGAAAAATCACAATTTTTAAGCCACCATCATGGAGATGAGGGTTTGCTTTAGTTGGGCTATTGATCCTTGACTTTATAACATTAGAATTTATTTGGGCAGTTTCAACTGTATTTAAACCAACCAGACAAGCAAAGTTAAAAGGTGATCACGTGGTGTTGGTTATGTTTTCACATAATTATTATTTGCTCTGAATCACTGAACTCATTTAGAGCCCAATCTCTGAGTTAGATTTACATTATTGATTACAGCAGCACTGTGATTCTACAGCAAAAGATCCAGTTTTTGTTTTTTTTTTTCAAAATAATTCAAAGGTTTCATCAAAAGTTGTTCTTAGAAAAAAAAAAAGGCTCTCATTTAGACACACAGAGATCAAGAATCAGCCTGTGAATCTCAACAGTGGTGAGAATAATAAAGCATGTTGCAGTGCATTCTGGGTGCCACCAATCAAAATTCATCCATGGCTCCCATCATGCATTGCTGCATGAATAATTTATGAGATGAATTGTCTTAGTAATTTTCTTTATTCTCACTATTTAAATTTTGCTGTTTTTCTGTGACTTTTTAGTAGCTTGTTTTCTAATGTTCAGAGTTGATCTGTTAATCAGAATATGTTGCTTGTCACCGTCGTTGAGATTCACAGGCTGATTCTTGATGTCTGAGTGTGCCTAAAAAAAAGATTTTTTTTTGATCAGAACAACTTTTAAGAAATCCTTCAGATTATATTGATAAAGCTGATCTTCTGCTGTCGAATCACAGTGCTGCTGTAATCAGTAATGTAAATCTAACTCACAGATTGGGCTCTAAATGAGTTCAGTGATTCAGATCAAATAATGACTATCTGAAAACATAACCAACACCACCTGATCATCTTTTCTCTTTGTGTGTCTGGCTGTTATAACTCAGTTACAGCAGCCCAAACAAATTTTAATATTAAAAAGTGAAGGATCAAGAGCTCAACTAAAGCAACCCCTGATCTCTGTGATGGTGGCTTAAAAATTGTGATTTTCTCCTTTGGTGATTCTGCTTGTTATCATCAGGTGTCTTCAATAATGGTCAATCATCACTCAATTAATCACTTAATTATCTTATTAACTTTAACACTGCTTCAGTGGGTGGAATAAAAATATGGCAGGACTTTTACTTTCTGACCCCTGGACTTTCCACCTCTGCTCTCGGCTGGCCTGGGAACGCCTCGGAATACCCCCGGAAGAGCTGGAGGAAGTGTCTGGGGAGAGGGAAGTCTGGGCATCTGTGCTTAGACTGCTGCCCCTACGACCCGGCCCCGGATAAGCGGAAGAAAATGGATGGATGGATGGAAGGTTTGTAAACTGGTTTGACACTCAGTGTGCCTGAAGTCAGTTGTAGTTCTTGTGTTTCTGCTCGTCTCTTTTTTCTGGTCTTGTTTCTCTGTCCTTCAGTGATTCTGCTTATCAGGTGTTCATCAGTGTCTGAATTCACTCACTTCTTTTCATTCACTCTGTCAAGTGGACTATATTAGTGAACTAATGTAGGGAATAGTGAATGAGGGTATAGGGTGTGATTTAGAACACAGCCTCTGAGTGTCGACTTTGAGCGATGTTAACTCACAGTATATTCCTGTAGGCTATTTTCTCGAAAATGACAAATATTACCCAGAATGCATTGTTTTCTACAGTATATTACTGTTTTAATGGAAAATGGTCTGTTACTGTCAGAATTTGGCCGTTTTTCTACAGCAAGGTCTAACAGTGTGGCAAAGGTTTCACACTTACAAATGATTGAATATATATATATATATATATATATATATATATATATATATATATATATATATATATATATATATATATAAGCGTATTAGGTGTGCTGCCCAAAGGGATCGAGCTAGGGCTCCGAGCTTGGAATTTAGCCCAAACCCGAGTAAAGAGTGGGGTGGTGGAGGGATTCAGAAAACTGTCGAAGTAACTATAGCCGAGTCGGCTCTCATCTGTGTATATATTCCTCCTCTCAAGCTGATTAGAAAGAATGTTTGAATGTGTTTCTCCCAAACTTTGTTTATAAAACATAATTTGTCGCTTAAATTCTGCATTCTCTTGAGATGCAGACATCCAAGAGGCGGTCCACAATTAATTAGTGAATTAGTGACACTTAGTCTACATTTTAGTTTAATTAGTGACACTTAAGTGTCATTTTAAAATGAAAATTTTATTTTAACTATGGCAACATTTTTATTAAAAAAATATTTATTTGAATAGGGCAACATTTGTACTTTAAAACCTTTATTTTAATATGGAAACATGACACCTCATTCTACAATATTTCTATGATTAAATCACTGACTCCTCCCCCATCAGCCAATCACTGTGTGTATACTCCATAGCAACGAGGTCAACCCCGCCCTTACTCTTAGCTTAAGACTTCAGTCTATTCCTTAGTACCGCTATTTAGGAGAACTCTTAGTGGTAAGATAAAATGTTTTGTGAATACGGCCCCTGACCTCCAAAACCAAGACCATTCAAGACCAGAGGTGTGGTCGAGACCAATCGTGATTAATCGTGTGACTATTGAACATTAATGATGAACACCTGATGTAAATAAGCAGAATCACCAAAGGAGAAAATCTCAATTTGTAAGTCACCATCATGGAGATGAGTGTTTGCTTTAGTTGGGCTCTTGACCCTTGACCTTTTAATATTAGATTTTGTTTGGGCTGTTGTAACTAAATCATAACAGCCAGACAAACAAGTAAAAAAGATGATCCAAATCATATTTTCACATAATCATTATTTGACCTGAATCATTGAACTCATTTAGAGCCCAATCTCTGAGTTAGATTTACATTATTGATTACAGCAGTACTCTACAACTGAAGATTTTTCAATATAATCTTAAGGATTTCTTAAAAGATGTTTCTTTTAGGCACACAGACATCAAGAATCAGCCTGTGAATCTCAACAACGGTGACAAGCAACATATTCTGATCAACAGATCAAGAGAATAAAAGAAATTACTAAGACAATTCAGCTCATAATTTATTCATGCAGAAATGCATGATGGGAGCCATTGATGAATTTTGATTGGTATGATCCAACAATGATTCAGTAATCAGTTATTTATAAGCTGAAGTCATTGTCTGGCTATCACCAGACCAAGCTCAATTTAAAATTGAACATTGGTCTGGAGAGTCTGTATGTATTTTCTACTGCACAAGAGGCGTGATCAACGAGCATTATTCACACAATTGGATAGTCCTTCAACCAATCAGATCAACAATCCGGGTGACATACTTTGCAGAGCGACGCGAAAACTCCAGACAGGTTTAAGCTGCGTTCCATTCCACAGGGTCCCTACGCAGTGTTCACTGCTCCCTACTCCCTGAGCATGGTATATCCGTTGAAGTGGACTTCGCTGACAATAATCGCTCATTTGGAACACACTACAAACGTCATCAAAGAAAGTCAATGACGGTGTCGCGCAGATTATGATATAACAAATAAATAGATATTATAATTTACTTTCAAATTTAAAATGGACTCTTAACAGATTTGAAGCTGTAACTCATGCCGTATGAAAATAAATTCTCATTTTGGTTAACTGTATAAATGTATTCTTAATCCACCGTCTGGGTCTCATCTTGTGCGCTTTCTTTTCCATGCGCAGCCGCATAGTAAACACTTCTGAGGTAAATAAAGTAAAATAAAAAATGACAGAGCCTCAGCTGCTTTTCAACACTTTTACTTTGTCATGCCTATTCATACAATAAAATATGCAAATACACCATAACCATTCATACTTTTGTTTGTATAATAATAACAAAATTTATGAATACTCAAAATTCAAATGTAAATTCCTCCATCGGAGAGCCGTTTAAAAACTCTTTCAATGGCACTGCTCCATCGTAGTTCTGACGGGTGACGGGTGATTTTACCTCTCTACTTCCTGTGAAGTGATGTATCGATGTTCCCTTATTCCCTATGTCTTTCGCAGTGCCCTTCGAACTGAACATGTTCGCTTCCTTCGGAATGGAATCTCACTTAAGATGGCGAAATACCCTGTGAAGTCCACTTTTAGTTTGTATTGGTTTGTAGCATTGATCAGCGGTTTGCAGAAGCAGCAATGACATCGATCGATTTTTGCAGGTTGTGCAAAAAAACATGAAAGTGAGTGGTATTTACACCCACTCAAGCGATTTGTTTGCTAAACTAAAGAAGTCATTCAGCATCGTCGAGAGTTTAAAAGGAATTGGACTGACGGTCGTGCTTGCCGTCGCTTCTCTATCGTCATCGTGTTTTACCCGCCAATAGCGAGCAAGGTGGATAAGCCAGTCTGTGATTGGTTCCCGCAAAAGTGTAACAGAAGCAGTAGAAATGAATGTACGGGTTCCCAGACAGAGTTGCCGGCGAAATCAAATCGCCAGCAGATCAGACTGGGTTTACCCAGTCTACTGAAGTCATATAGTGCTTAAAACATTTTGAGCTCCTGCATAACACTTTCAGATTTAAAATTTTGCAGGATGTTTTCATTCACTTAGAGATATGTTACACACTACATGAAAGGTAATTTTCAAAAATCCATAATAGGGGCACTTTAAACATGAGGAACCAGTTTTTTGGTGCAGTAGGCTAGCTATAGCCTATTTGCACTTGAAAGGATAACTCATTTTATTATCTGTTATTTTATTTTATTTTATTATTTTATTTTATTTTATTTTTCAATCAAATGGCATTAATGCATATAGAGCTATTTGAGACGGACTCCTAATTGGCTGCATGCGGTAGCCACCACCTGGATTTTACTGGAAGTTAACAGCAGTGTTCATTACAAACTTAGAAGTAACTTACTTTATTGTAAATCACAAAAGTGGAATAAAAGAAGTGAAGTGAGAGATTTACAGGAGTTTTCATTTGAACACTGTGATGTCTGTTCTATTTACTCTCAGTTCTATTTGACCCCATTGTTCTGACTGTCTGTAACCTTTTAACTCTGTCACAACATTGAACAGCCCTTTGATATTGTTAAGCCTCATTAAACATAAATCACACCTCAGATCGCCTCTACAATGAAGCCTAGATCAATAAAGCAGACTAAGACTGCTCTCAAGTTTGGTTTGTGAGGAGGAATCATTACTGAGAGGTAAGAATGTGATTGATTGATTAATCAATTAGAATTTTAAAAACAATTCTAAATTCGCATTGCAGTTAAGAAGGATGTGATGTTCTGAAACTTTCAGCTGCCTGTCAACAACCTGTCAGCACAATTTTGGACCATTTGGAGATGCATTAGAGACAGTAATGTAGCATTCTAGTTGTGCAAAGCCATTAATGACAAATCTGCAAAAATAAATATATTTATTGACTAAAGCATCTCATTTAAGCAAATATTCAGTTTTGGTTCTGGAACATTAAAAACGTCCAGTTTTCTTGACGTTACAGAAATGTTTTTATAAGGTATAATGTTCCTCAAATGTTCTTTCAACTTAATTTTGATCTAAAATTCAACATTGTAGGAACGTTGATTTGTAACATTCCAAGAACATGAAAATGTTCAGTTTCAGTTAGTAGAATGTTATTTAAAGGTTAGTATGATGTTCATGAAACATTCTTTCAATCATTCAAACACCTGCGGTGAACAAACACTGAAAGAAAGAGAAATAAGAACACAAACTACAACTTTCTTCAGCCACAGCCTTAGATGAACTGAAGATAAAAGACATTAAATCTCTGAAGATCTGATTAAACAACTCCACAAACAGCATTACCAGCTTCACTTATTACTAACCAGACTGACTTTATTTCTGTCACACGTCTACAGAAGCTCTTACTGAGAATTAACAGAAGTTTAGATGTTTCGTTTGAGGTCACCATCATAGAGGTTGGTGGTTGCTTTAGTTGAGCTCTTGACCCCTGACTATTGTTGAATTGCTTCTTTATCAGTGATTGTGGGTGTTTTCAAAAAACATCTCTGCATTGATATAGAAGATCTACATGTCTGTTTTAATAACAGACACATGACTGAATTAAAGTGGCTTAAACAAGTGCTTTGTTGTAGTTTTTTTTTTTACTTTTGATATTGAAGTGTTATGTGAAAAGGAAACGATAAAGTTAAAAAAATTGATAGAAATCTGTTTTCTGTTGGATTGTCCAAAACTATTTAGTTAAGTTACTTAGACATCAGCACTCATATACAAACCTCAACAATGGTGACAATAAAAAAAAAAAAAGAGCATAAGGAAACTGAACATCTTCATGTTCTTGGAATGTTGAATTTTAGATCAAAATTAAGTTGAAAGAACATTTGAGATAGTGATGGTGAGTTGAAGCCTCATGAAGCATTGAAGCTTTTCAGCCAAGTTGTTCACAAAAGGGTTCATTTCTCGAGGCTTCATTTGCTCACAATACCACCTGGTGGTCAAAGAGTGTAAAACAAGTAGACACATTACAGATGACCTGATGTGATCTGATACTTTATTTTGCGGCAGTTATGGCTTAGAAATAACGGTGAAGAAAAAATCAATTTCCACAAAGACTTATATATTTATTTGAATGTAATGTGTATTTTCTGGTTGTATATAATGATTGTATAACATAACTGTGTCATAGCCTAACTAAACATATTGGCTTTAAATGAATGGGGCTATTAAATGTGTGTAATAAATTCTTTGGTCATTATATGCATGAGGGGAGATATTATTATTCTAAAACCACACAATCTGTGGTGATCTCATGGGTTTATGTCTGTCAAAATATCGCGCCAAGATTTGAACCGCATCCAGTCGAACCATTCGAACCAGTCAGGCAAAAGCGAGGATTCGAACGTCATCAATGACGTCACGGATCTAAAACGATACAAGCCTCGATCCGCGCTTCACTGAAAGCTTTCGGGATTCCTCGACACACGCTCCGAAGCTTCGGCACAGACTGAAACATCACTAGTTTGAGGAACATACTTTTTTAATAAAAACCTTCCTGTAACGTCAAGAAAACTGGACGTTTTTAATGTTCTCAGAACCAACACTAAATATTTAGAGAACGTTCTTTTAACAAAATTCTGTTAGCTGGGGTTACTTATAACACTTATAACAGTGTGGCCTCATATAAACCCTAAGCAGTGTTAATTTAACACTGGGAAATTTGAAATACTGTAAAAAAACTCTAAATACTGTAAACTACTTAAAGAATGCTGACCTTGTCAAATAACTAAAACTCCATCAAATTAGATGTCAGTTCATGATCACGTCAACATGCTGCAGTGTGTTTGCTTTAAAGAGATTGTTGAAGATCATTTTTGAGCAAAAAGTAGATCTTACCTGATGTAAGCTGATATACTGTGATCCTCACCCGACTGAAGAAAATATTTGTGCTGGCTGATGGTATCTGTCCATCATCCTGATAAGGAAATTTGTGCACAAGTCTATTGTTTTCAGTCCTCAAATTCAAATTCAAATTCAAATTCTTACTTAAAATAGCTTGCATATTCAGTTCCTAGGCATTTTGTTTTCAGTGGCCTTCTACAGCATCATATGTGTAATTCAATATCAGGTATTTATCAGTTTTAACCTAATGACTCCAAGTCCTTGAATCCATAAGTAATGCTGCCTTGGCGTTTAGTCAGAAATGTAATAATTACCACGTCTGAAGTCATGATTACAACCTCATCACATTCAACTTTCGAAATATGCAATTTTCATTCATGTGCAATTTTTACATAGGAAACTCATATTTACGATAATTCTGAGAGCACGTGAGGGCAACATTATCCCAACATTCCCTTCTTAACTTCCACAATAAGATGGACATTTCAACTCTCATCCATCCCTCAAAACTATATGATTATTGACTCCAGATGTAAAAATAACAGAAAATGTGCATAACAGTTCAAAGGGTTATTTATGTTACAATTTAAATACAGAAATGCTGTGGCTTGACTTAATATTTCAAATTTCATACTGGGGTATTGCACTCAAATCAGAGTCAGTCTATTATGTTGCTTTTTTCTTTTGTGAAGTGTGAAAAATAAATAAATAAATAAAACAATTATTATTATTATTTGTTAATTAAGATATTTTGTATTAAAAGTGCATTCGAATAATACAGGAAATCCTGAAAGTGAGATGAACAAAAGCAACGTGTTTTAATAAATGACTTCATGACATCAATTTAACCTCTGAAACTCATCAACCATAGTGCTATTTGTTTATAATAAACAGATAAGACTAGATTTACATTTTTCGAAGTAAATATTGACGCTTTCCTTTCCCTTTCTGTCTCTGTAGACACTGAAATGGTTTACTCATAGAGGAGAATTGAAAAATGTCTGACCTCATTATTAAAGACACAATAGATCAGGAAGATGAAGGTTCCCTGCTGGGAGTTCAAGATCAGGAAGAGGATCAGCTCCTTACTGCCATTAGTGAAGAAACTTATTCAAGTAATCAAATTACTTTCAAACAACAACAACTCACTGTTCGCCATGTCTATAATTACAAAAACGATCACAATAGGCTAATAAAAACACAATATTTGAGGGTCCCTGTTCTGGCGCCATGTCTATGATGGTATTTGGCCTTAAAAGGTTGAGTTGGCGCCAAGACTTTCCTAAAGAGAAATGAACAGTAGTTGAAAAGGTGAAAACTGATTTTTTTGGAGGTCCTTAATGACTGTATGCATATATATATATATATATATATATATATATATATATATATATATATATATATATATATATATATTTTTTTTTTTTTTTTTTTACCATTCAGTGACTGCCTTTGGGTCCCCCTTTGGGAATAGAGTGTTGGCTGACTGTTTAGGACAGTGTTGTTTGGTTTATCTAGATGACGTTGGCTTCTGTTCATAAAAGTACTTGATTTACAAAGAAGGTTGAAAGGACCTTTTGAACATGTTCTACAGTCACACCAAACCAGTCTCAGGGTTCTTAAAGATTTGCAAGAGACGGTATGAATAATTGTCCTGCGCTAAGGAGAAACAGGAAGGTTTTTATGATGCTTGTCATCGGAATGTGAATTATTCAAGGAAAGATAGGGTTTGGATGAAATCACATCCCCTTTCCAAGGCCTTTCAGCAATTTGCAGCAAAAAGGATTGGCATTTATTGAACTGTAGAAAAACTAGGTCCAGTAAGTTATCGTGTTGTTCATGAGGACAATGAAGGTACAGTACATGTGTTAAATTTGAAGTCTGCCTTTCCCTCTGCTACAGAATTAGATTGTAGGGAAATGGAGAAAGTCTTGAACATTTTCACTGAAGAGTCAGTGGATGAGGATTTTCTAGGGTTTAAATATAGATGAAATTGTGTATTGAACGGATTCTTTGTATTGAAAGGTCAAACTATTTGGGATTACAAACTAATAGTAGAATCCAAATGTTGAATGCAAGAACTAGTGATTTTGACTAGAGAGTGAGCCGTTAAAGCTACATTTAATGCAAGTGTTTTTTGTTTGTTTGTTTTTTTTTTTTGTACTTTTGATGCATGCAATTCTTATTTTGAGGAATATGTTTTATCTTCATTGAAAATCGCAAAGCATCAGAAAGTTGTGTTTAAGAGAACGTTCACAAGTAAATGAAGCACTTTGTGAGGGAACATTTTCTAGTTTGGTAGAGTAAGGTCATTTTAAATGCCAATTCAGTGCATTATTTCAAACTAGGATATTTTTCTCAAATCAGAGTTAGTCTATTATGGAGCTTTTTTGTGGAACGTGGATAAGGAAGGTTTTAAAATGCTAGTATAATATTATTTTTTATTCGTTTATTAAGATATTTTGTAAGAAAATTTCATTAAAATAATATAGGAAAACCTGAATGGGACCTGAACAAAATGCAATCTAAATATTTGTTTTAATACACAAGTAAATTTCATTTTTTTTTTTTTTTTTGCAACATTTATGTTAAGGATTGTGTTGTAAGATACAAAGACATGATGAAGAAGGTGAGATATAACAAGCTTATTTAATCAACAGGATAAGATCCAACACCGATAGGCAGTTTCAACACAAGAATGAGACGAGAATGGTTGAGTGACTTCATAACATCAATTTAACCTCTGGAACTCATCAACCATAGTGGAATTTGTTTATAATAAACAGATAAGACTAGATTTGCATTTTTTGAAGTAAATACTGACGCTTTCCTCTCTCTGTCTGTCTCTGGAGACACTGAAATTGTTTACTCATAGAGGAGAATTGAAACATTTCTGACCTCATTATTAAAGACACAATAGATCAGGAAGATGAAGGTTGGAGAACTGCTGGGAGTTCAAGATCAGGAAGAGGATCTCCAGCTCCTTCCTGCCATTAGTGAAGAAACCCAGAATCCAGGAGCAACCAAGAACCACAAACTGAGACAGTGTTTTAAATGTCATAATCCTGCAGAGAAACAGAGAGAGTTAATGTGTCTTTATTGACTACATGTACTTTTCTAACAAAGCAATTAAATCATGTTTGTTACTTGGTTTATTTCATCTGTGAAACTTCAGCATTGAGATTTGTGAGAGTTGAGTTCAGAATCATGACAATTTTGTGCTGTTCTTCAATGGTCAGTATAAATGTTCTCATACCTCTGGTGGTCTGCTGGTTTGCATGATGAGAGCGAATGTCGACAGATGGACACAGGAACACACAGTGTAGCTGCTGTTGGTCTCTAAGACAGAACAACCATCTACAATCCACTCGCTGATATTCCAGTACACACAGGACAGAGAACCGCTGGGGTCAAACTCCTGCAGAAAGAAGAAAGAACATGCAGAAAATATTACAAGACTGAATATTAGATGTTTTCAGATGTTCATCAGTTCTCAGGTTGGACAGAAACACACTTCAGTCTCTCACTCTGATGTGTTTGAGGGTGAAGTTGACTGGTTTGGTGAGTTTAGTGTTGGTGGTTTTGGGAAGAGTAGCTGAGATCACGGTGGACATCATGGTTTTAATCGTGTCATTTGATGTGTTGAAGAAGTCGGGCTTCAGTAGATTCTCCATTGTGTTGAAGCTCATGAAAGCCACAGCAGCTGATCCTGTGTGACAGAAACAGAAGAAACTTGTATTCAACACAATGAAAATCCTCTGGTAAATGTGGTTTAGTGATATATTTTCTAAAATATGTTTATTAAAACATCTCACATACTTGTTGGATCACGTCACTTTCTGTTTGTTGCTGCCGCGCTGTTTGAGCTAGAGCTCCGTCGAGCTGATTCCTAATTGCTTGTTTTTGTCTCTTAAAATCAAACTTATAACATATCATTCTTTCTTTTTCGGCGGGGGAACACATCCCCAACAATATTTTACATAAAAAAACACTCGGATTACCTTGATATCGCTAGTTTTATCTGACTTCCCGAACATTCACTATTAGCTTTAGCCCGTTAGCAATAGCGGCGTTGTCACACTAGCGTTTGTACTCTTCTCTCACTATATTATTATTCTAATGGTGAGTGTATCGGATGTTTCTCTACCTTTGTGTGCAGATGAGGACACGTTTGAGCTGCATGCGGTGCAGTTGGAACTGCAGGACGTGGAGCGACAGATTCGGACCCTTCTCAAGAAGCAGGCCGAGCTACGCGAGCGGCAGACAGCGCTGGAAACATCGCGTGCTGACGCTCATCAATCCTCGGTAAGTTTGCAGCGCGATATCAACACTCCTGCTTCCTCTACGCCGTGTGTTTCTCTGCACAGGGCCCGAGCACCTAGAACGCGTTCATCCCAGCCCTCGTTCACTCTGGCGCCATCACACCAGGGACCTTGGTTTCTTCAGCAGCGGAAGGCGCGAGCCAGGCCTCGGACCAGGACCTCTCCTCCTCCGCCGCCCCCGCTCTTCGAGGTCTCGACGCGGAACCGCTTCTCCCCTCTTCGCGAGGCGGAACACGACGCCGTGGTCATTGGAGACTCCATCGTCCGCCATGTCCACGCTACCACAGCCAAAGGTAAGGTGCGCAGTCACTGTTTTCCTGGTGCTCGTGTTCTCGATGTCGCTGTGCAGGTTCCCGCGATCTTGAATGGTGCTGAGACCATCGGAGCTGTAGTGCTGCACGCAGGGGTGAACGACACCAGGCTGCGGCAGACGGAGGTGCTGAAGGAGGACTTCAGGAGCCTGATCGAGACGGTACGAGCCACATCACCCGCGACGAGGATCATCGTGCCAGGACCGCTTCCGACGTACCGACGAGGACATGAAAGGTTCAGTAGATTATTTGCTTTAAATGAATGGTTGATGTTTTGGTGTAATGAACAGAAGCTGCTCTTTATAAATAATTGGAATCTTTTCTGGGAGCGTCCTAGGCTCTTCCGTGCTGATGGCCTGCACCCCAGCAGAATCGGAGCTGATCTTCTGTCGGAGAACATTTCCAAGACACTTCGCACTGTATGACTAGTAAGTCAAATCTCAAATCACAGCCTGTGTTCTGCCCATTTAATTGTTAGAAATGCGAGTGTAGTACAGTCTATAGAAACTGTGTCTATTCGCCAAATAGTGAGGTTTAACAATAAAAATAAAGGATCTAGAAAAAATCTGATCGTTATCAAACCAGAAATTCACAAAATTACTGAACAAAAACATCTCTAAGGCTAGGGCTACTAAACATTAGATCACTGACACCTAAGGCGGTTATTATAAATGAAATATATAGTGAATATAACATAATATAATGAAATAATAGTCTTGATTTAATTTGCCTTACTGAAACATGGCTTAAACCAAATGATTATTTCGGTCTTAATGAGTCTTGTCCACCTGACTACTGTTATAAAAACAAATGCCGTCCAATTGGCTGTGGCGGTGGTGTAGCAACAATCTACAGAGATATTCTTAATGTTACTCAGAAAACAAACTATAGGTTTAATTCATTTGAAATTCTTATGCTAAATGTTACACTCTCAGATATAAGTAAAAAGTTGCTACTATCTCTTGCTTTAGCTACCGTTTATAGACCTCCAGGGCCTTATGCTGATTTCCTAAAAGAGTTTTCAGACTTTCTCTCAGACCTATTGGTCAGCATCGATAAAGCGCTGATTGTTGGAGATTTTAACATTCATGTAGACGATACAAATGATACGTTAGGGGCTGCGTTTTAAGATTTACTAAACTCCTTTGGGGTCAAACAAAATGTCACTGGACCCACTCACCGTTTTAATCATACACTAGATTTAATTATATCACATGGAATCAATCCAACCGATATAGAAATTCTACCGCAAAGTGATGACGTCTCTGATCACTACCTTGTAACATGCGTACTGCATACTGATGATATTTGTCAAATGGCGCCCCAATATCGGCTAGGCAGAACAATTCTCCCGACAACTATAGATAAATTCACAAATAACCTGCCTGATCTGTCTCAGCTGCTCATCGTACCTAAACACACAAATGATCTTGAGAAAA
Source organism: Megalobrama amblycephala (assembly GCF_018812025.1). NCBI lineage: Eukaryota > Metazoa > Chordata > Actinopteri > Cypriniformes > Xenocyprididae > Megalobrama > Megalobrama amblycephala. Next base: position 60,560,962 of record NC_063044.1, on the reverse strand, counting down.
TGACTAGCAGCATGTGCACCATTTTCACTAGTACACTAGATACTGTTGCACCGATGAGATTTAAAGGGGTAAAAAGAGAAAAATACTGTACCTTGGTACAACAGTATTACTCACGCTATCAAAAGAGAAACTCGTAATCTAGAACACAAATGGAGACAAACTCGTTTAGAGGTCTTCAGAATCGTGTGGAAAGACAGCTCGTCCCGTTATAGAAAGACTCTAAAAGCAGCCAGGGCCAAGCATCTCCGCAAACTTATAGAAAATAACCAAAACAATCCACGGTTCTTGTTTAGTACAGTGGCTAGATTAACAAATAAACAGACATCACCAGAACAAAACATTTCATTACAATTTAGTAGTGATGACTTTATGAATTTCTTTACAGAGAAAATCGAAAGTATCAGAAATACAATTGTAAATGTACAACCTTTAACAGATTTTTATGATTCAGCCTCAATTATCGCCCCTCAAGAACAGTTGCAGTGCTTTACAACTATAGGACAGGAAGAGCTAAATAAACTTATCACTGTGTCTAAACCAACAACATGTTTATTAGATCCAATACCCACTAAACTACTGAAAGAATTGTTACCTGTAGTAGAAGAGCCTCTTCTCAATATTATCAACTCGTCTTTATCTCTAGGTCACGTCCCACGACCGTTCAAGCTAGCAGTTATTAAGCCTCTCATTAAGAAACCACAATTAGATCCAAACATATTAGCAAATTACAGACCCATCTCAAATATCCCATTTATGTCTAAAATACTAGAAAAAGTGGTGTCGGTCCAATTGTGCTCCTTCTTGCAAAAAAACGCTATCTATGAAAAATTTCAGTCAGGATTCAGATCTCATCATAGCACAGAAACTGCGCTCGTTAAAATTACAAACGACTTGCTTCTAGCTTCTGACCAGGGCTGTGTCTCAATACTAGTGTTACTTGATCTCAGTGCTGCGTTCGACACTATAGATCATATAATACTCTTAGATCGACTACAAAATTACACTGGTATTCAGGGCCAGGCATTACGGTGGTTTAGGTCGTACCTATCAGACCGTCACAATTTTGTTTATATAAACTGGGAAAAATCTAAGATAACGATAGTAAACTATGGAGTGCCGTAAGGATCTGTGTTAGGCCCTCTGCTATTTTCAATATACATGCTGCCACTCGGCAATATTATAAGAAAACATGGAATTAGTTTCCACTGCTATGCCGATGATACTCAGTTATATATTTCAACACAACCAGATGAAATCTCTAAATTATCCATTCTGACAGAATCGATTATAAAGTATTGCTAATGACCTATAAGGCTCTAAATGGTTTAGCTCCTGTGTACTTAACCGATCTTCTATCGCCCTACAATCCTTCATGCTCTTTAAGATCACAAAACTCTGGACTTCTGGTTGTACCTAGGATATCTAAGTCCACTAAAGGAGGGAGAGCGTTTTCACATTTGGCTCCGAAACTCTGGAATAGCCTTCCTGATAATGTTAGGGGCTCAGACTCGCTCACCCAGTTTAAATCTAGATTAAAGACGCATCTCTTTAGCCAAGCATTTACATAATGCATCTCATATCAGATCAATTGCACATGACTTTCTTTGCTTAATGTTATGAACAGCAGCTACGCTAATTATTCTCCATTTGCTTTTCTGTGACTAGAGAGGACATCAGCTTCAGTTTGGATCCAGCCTCTTAAAGGTACCCTAGATTCAAAAATTGAATTTACCTCGGCATAGTTAAATAACAAGAGTTCAGTACATGGAAAAGACATACAGTGAGTCTCAAACTCCATTGTTTCCTCCTTCTTATATAAATCTCATTTGTTTAAAAGAACTCAGAAGAACAGGCAAATCTCAACATAACAACTTACATAACTAACATAACTGTTACGTAACAGTCGGGATCATTAATATGTATGCCCCCAATATTTGCATATGCCAGCCCATGATTGAGGCATTACACAACGGCAGCCAGTATTAACGTCTGGATGAAAGGCATTAGACAAGGGCAGAACGTCTGGATGTGCACAGCTGAATCATCAGACTAGGTGAGCAAGCAAGGACAATAGCAAAAAATGGCAGATGGAGCAATAATAACTGACATGATCCATGATAACATGATATTTTTTTGTGACATTTGTAAATTGTCTTTCTAAATGTTTCGTTAGCATGTTGCTAATGTACTGTTAAATGTGGTTAAAGTTACCATCGTTTCTTACTGTATTCACGGAGACAAGAGCCATCGCTATTTTCATTATTAAACACCTGCAGTCTGTATAATTCATAAACACAACTTCATTCTTTATAAATCTCTCCAACAGTGTAGCATTAGCTGTTAGCCACGGAGCATAGCCTCAAACTCATTCAGAATCAATGTAAACATCAAAATAAACACTGTACTTACGCGGTTAGACATGCTGCATGACGGACACTTTGTAAAGATCCATTTTGAGGGTTATATTAGCTGTGTTAACTTTGTTTAAGGCAAGCTCTTGGGGCATGGAGCACAGGATTTAAAGGGCCACACACCCTGAATCGGCTCATTTCTAATTATGACCCAAAATAGGCAGTTAAAAAAAAATCTATGGGGTATTTTGAGCTGAAACTTCACAGACACATTCAGGGGACACCTTAGACTTATATTACATCTTTTAAAAAAAAGTTCTAGGGCACCTTTAAGAAGACCTCAGATGACCAACACCTATGAAGAGACGCAATCATCTGGATCAACATGCACATTGCACAATTTCTATATCCTAATTATTGTTAATGTAATTCATTTTTCCAGGAGCTCATTGCTTCTACATACAGTTAAACTGCTAACAGTGATTGTAAAATTAATTGCCTAAATTATTACATTATTTGCTAACTGCATTCTTTAAATTGTGATGTTGACATGCATTCTCTGTAAAGCTGCTTTGAAATGATATGTATCATGAAAAGCGCTATACAAATAAATGTAAATTGAATTGTTTCATTGTTGTTCTTGGCGATCCCAAAGAGATCAATGTCCACAGAAGAATTTGTCATGTCGAGGGATTTTATCTAAGGTGACATTTGGTCCAACCATGAAGACTTCAACCTCTGATTTAGAAAATAAGCAGTTATGTATTTTATTTTATTTATTTTTTTTTAATTAAAGTCGATGCCCAAATGTACTAATAAAAAAAGTATGAAATAAAAGACAAATAAATAAAATGCCTATTTCATCCAATTACTAGTTAAAACTATTCTGTTTACTTTAAAACAATGTTTTGTAACATCAAATGTTATTGATTTAATAACTTGTTGATTTAATCTGCTAATTGACAATGTAAAAATAAGCACTATTAACAATTTAAAACGTCAAAGGTTAGATCATATACCTTTATATATTTATACTTTTACACAATTATATATTTGCTGTGTGTAACAGTTCGTAAATACAGGAAGAAGGAGGCGGGAACCGGCGAACGTTCAACAAATAACTTTAATATAAAATAAACAAATACAAAACGAAAGTAAAATGCCGGCAGTTCTTCGTGAACAACAACCTGGTCCTCTCTCGTCCTTCACTGTTGTCGCTCCTCCTTTTATGCTTCCGGAGCTCCTCCGTGAGAGACTCGAGGCCGGGGCGACTCGCAGGTGAAGATCGTTAACACTCAAGTACCCCAGAGTGCAGCCTGGACGATGGAGCGGGGCGACACATTGAAACCAAATTTCATTGGTTTATAATACAGAAAATCTTATTGTCCAATGCTTGCATTGCTTGGTACAAAGTTCTAATAAAATGTTTAATGGAAAACTCATTTCTCTGTTTAGCTACCTATTAATAAAATATGCTGGCCTATTGGTTCTGTAGGCATATGTTATAGTTTTTAAAGGTTCCTATTTTAGTAGGCATAAATAAGTGTTGTTAAAAATCCAATTAATTATTTATCAACCCCCGCATTGTGTTATAATCTGCTTATACAACTGAAAATAGATTAAAATTACTACTTGCTGTATAGCCATATAGCTGCAAAACTATATATATAAAAAAAAAAAAATCACGTGCAGCTGTAAATCTGTGCAACAACCTTATGACCAAGCAGAGAAGTGAACATTCATTGCTTAAATACTTGAGTACATAAATAAATTTTTTTGCTACAGATCGACATAATAACATGTTTTAGTAATAAAAAAAAAAAATAATCTAAATACATCTTTGCATACAAAATAAATGCAAAGATGTATTTTTTTTTTTTCAGCATTGCAAGGTTTCTATTAAACGCACAAAAATATGGTCAGGGCGTGTGGGCTTGGGGTAGCCTATTATTGTCTTTTGTCGCCACGGTTTTGCTTTAAAATGTAAAATCAAATGTGCTTTCGGGTTTATCTGATGTCTTACTGAAATACAGTGAATAATCATCATTTGTGGAAAATCCCTAATTTGTGCATCCACCAATCCTAATGGAAATATGAAGATGCCTAAATGGATGATGTAAAAATACAGAGCCCTGCATGACATGCAGAAAATATAGTCTAAATAGAAAACATATCGGCCTATAGAAAATGTCTCTCCTTTGCAATGCCATAATTCCATGCAGTCTTAAAAGTGGCACTGACTTATCTGCTGGATAAAATAATAAATACAATATAGCTAAGCTAAATCTCAAACTGTATCATTTATATCAGCAACATATTTCTATCGCCCAGCCCTAAGACTGCTCAATAAAAGCTTGCAGACAATATGACTTTTTGTAAAGCTACATTGAAATGATGTGTTGAGCGTTATACAAATAAATTTGACTTTACTTCACTTGATGTAGTCCTGGCTCTATATAGGCTATATCGTGGCCACGAATTAGGAATTCATTCCCCAGATTTTGCAGTATATTAGAGGGAAATTTTCTGCCTGAAGAACCCAGAGATGCTGTACCAAGCGTACAGTACAGTAACTTCATCTAACTTGAGTCTTAAGTTCATCAAAACATTAGCCAATTGGTCTTAACTGAAATCGCCATGTTATAGCACTTATATTATATTTATAAGTAGTAAGGTCAAACAGCGTAGAAGTAGATCATTCATAAAGTTGCTCAAAAAGGAATGCGCATGCGCATGCTCATGCCCAAAGCATCTACGCCAATAAGCTCTGCTGTATTATAAACCAATGAAATTGGGTGTAGGCTTAACGTGCCGCCCCACCCCAATCGTCCAGGCTGCAGCATCACCGGCCTCGCGCCGTTCTCTCACGGCTCTTGCCCGCCCTGCTCGTCACACTGTATATGTATTTTTTATTGTTGTCTGTCACTGGTGATCCATAGCTGCTTTCTAGACTATATTCATTTTTAACTAAATCATATGAAATTGCAAATTATTTTAATGATTTTTTTTTATTAATAAGGTTGATAAACTAAGAGAAGAAATGGTGTGTGAAGAAAAGTGATAAGCCATCCCTCTGTTCTGAATTGAACAAGGCAAATATAAAACAATTGGAACAAAAATGGTCAACTATAAACAGATAAACCGGGAATAAATAACTTGGACATTCATCTTGTGAAATTATAAGACAGCTGTTTAGCCAAACCTGTTTGCCACATTTTTAATATAAGTATTGAAAACAAATTTTTCCTTTAGCTTGAAAACAAGCAAAGTTTATTCCTCTACAGAAAAATGCACCACTAGGTTTTAATGGTGCCAAAAGTCAACCAATAAGTTTATTATCAGTTCTTAGTAAAGTATTGGAAATGATAGTTTGTGAGCACATTCAATTCTTCTTTAAAGAGAATAGTCTACATCTTAAAAGACACCAATGCGTATCAATCTAAACAGGCCTTTGATATGCCTTGGTGTTTTTTTAAGATGTAGACTTGTCTTATAATAAAGGCTTTTTAGCTTTCGAACTATGTGAATGCCTGGGCGTGGATTTTCTTGTTTTACAACAGGATCCATCTACCATTTTTAATGGTTCTTACTTATAAATAAGGGCTAATATAATGAGAATGCACAAAAATTTAGGTTGGCCTCTGGTGAAGGACAGGATAATTATTTTCCTGCTTTGTTTTATACTATTTTTCTGTGGCTAGAGTTCCTAATGTCCTGTATTGTCAACTGTAGCAGTACTAGTCATAAGCTTAACGACATGCATCAAAGGATGTTTTAATACTTCCTGTTTTAAAAACCAGTGCAAAGCAACAGACTTTAATGTTTGGAGGAATGAAAATATGGAATGATTTACTATTGGATATTACATATCTTTTAACATGTAAAATGCATCTTAAAAAAAAAATCTTTAAAGGAACATTTAATGGCACAATATATAGTAAATTGTTCATTTTGATATTTGGAATAAATTTTGGGTTTGAATGTTTTATTGACTTTATTGTTGTTGATTAATGCATTTTTGTATTGTTACTTGCTGGGACTCCAGGAAGAGTATCAAAGTAGTGGCTAATGGGGATCCAAATAAACAAATATATAAACTCACTGACGTCATATTTAATCATTAATAATACCTGTATCTCCACTCACCTATAGCAGCAAGAGCAAAACTGACATTGTCACTCGTATTTGTTGGCTTCACCAATGTAGAGATGAGTTTCTCGTTGATTAATAACACAAGGTTTCCATAGTAGGCGAGTTCAGCTGGACTGATTGATGATGATGATGATGATGATGATGATGATGATGATGATGATGACTGTAAAATCTTTGAAGCGTTGAGCACCATATTCAAAAGGTCGGTCACAGTCTAATTGATCAGAAAAATACAATTACTGAACATGTAAATATCAAGACAGCCAATTAATCAGAACTGTGATGTCAGTCGTTATGTAACTGACAATTACATTTTATTTGTGTTACGGTATACAGGAGACAGACACAGATGTAACAGGTAATGGATGTTTATTTGACCACAGTAGAGCAGGTGAACACACACAGGTGAGTGAACTGGTTATATAGAAGTTTAAGCAGGTAGTATGAGGAATAGTTACTGTCCTTTCTCTTTGCAGGTAGAAGTAAGTTGGAGCTTGGGGATCGCTGGAGCACAGAGGGGATCGCTGGAGAACTGAGGAGCTGACGGAAACACACCCACACAGCAGACGAGGCACACAGAGGGAAGGAGACACGCTGGAGACAGGTGAGTATACGAAGAGGAGTCCTTGAGGTAAGCATAACATGGGTATATGCGAACGAGACCGGACGTGGAGTGCTGTGTGCGTGTGGGTTATATAGTGCTGTTGATGAGTGCGGTGATGAGGTGCAGGTGGCGGTGATCAGTATTCTGGTGATGGCGTGCGTTGTGATTGGAGGTTGGAACCTGACGTGTCTGTGACAATTTGATTATTTGACCATTTTTCTCTTGAAGACTTACATCCACAGGAAGCACTTGAGCTGTGATGTTCTCGATCCGATCAAGAAGATTTTGAAGACATTCTATAGAAGTTGGATTCTGAAATCACAATTGAGAAGAATTTGATGATTTTGATGTGTGAGTGGTGACATCTTTAAAGGGGTGGATCATTGCAATTTCACTGTTTTAACTTTAGTTAGTGTGTAATGTTGCTGCTTGAGCATAAACAGTATCTGCACAAACAGCACTGAAAGTTCAATGCAAATGGAGATATTGTCAGTTTAATGCCTACAAAAACGACCGGTTTGGACTACAACGAGTTTTTTCCAGGGTTGGTGACATCATAAATCCTGCGATTCCCCAAGGGAACATGCAACAAAGTGGGCGAGGCCATGTCGTGCGGCATTGTGGAAGCGAAGAGTTGTCTACACTGGACACGCGTGACCCGTCAAAAGATAATAGAATCCATAACAGGGGCGGATCTACCGGGGTGGCACAGGGTGGCAACTGCCACCCTAAGAAAAAGCTTTTCCACCCCATCTGCCACCCCAAAATGATCAGAGAATAAAATATAAATGTTAGCAGTGTTTCAAGTACTACTGCTTTTCAGCAGCGGCGCTTCAATGTGATGACATAAAAAAGACAGCGTATTGCAAAATAATGGCAAGAAAACACGTCTTTCAATAAGCTGCATGACGGTTGCACGCGCACGCAGCGCGCCCAATGTAGTCAGCATCATTAACAAATGACTCTTATGAACCGGTTCTTTGGGAGTCAAAAACACTGCGCAGCCAAGTTCACTTACGAATTGTTTTCCATTTGTTCGTGAATCGGAAAACTACTGCTTCTCGGCTAACTCAGAAGTCCTGAATTTTCGTAATTGTTTGCGAGCTGATTCACCGACCGCTCGCTCCACTTTCATCATGGATAAAGGTCTTTTTGCCATCTGACGAAACGGTAACATGAAATCAATAAGAAGATCCCGATCACAGAAACTAGTTAGGTAAGAATCTGCAAAATAATTCCTGAATCCCAGTAAGCGGTATTTTTGTTACAGTGTTACATGAATTGATCTCACTAGTGTTCACTGGGCAGTGCAGTAGTCTGTGTATTTGTTAAGTTTTGTGTGTCATCTGAGGCCAAAGTTTGATTTTGTCAGACAAGAATAAGTTTTTGACTAAAACATTTTATTTTGACCTGAAAGTTTGAGGTTTGTACAAGTTGCATAGTTTTGAGATTGTGTTTATAGTTGTGAGAAAATGTTGAATTGTTTCATTTCAACTAGATTAAAAAGTTTGAAAGACAAATTTATGCTGGCTTGTCATAAAGCCAACTTAAAGTCTTGTTTAAAAAACATAAATAGTTTGATCAGTTAGGCCAGAATATAGATGTTCTGGGTGATTGCTAAAGTGTTGCTAGGTGGTTGCTAGGAGATTCTGGGTGGTTGCTAGGCTCTTGCTATGCTGTTGCTGGGGTGTTGCTAGAGTTTGTAGTTGATAGGGTGTTCTGGGTGAACACACACAGACATTCCCACCTCTGTTAATAACAGAAACACAAGTTTTTGTTGTTCTTTAACTTGCACTAAAACATGTGATTTATGCCATCGAAGTAACCTGTGTAATATTAATAAAACTGCTCATTTCCTTTAGTGATACAAGGTCAGACTCATTTTAAATCTGTTGATGTTTTTCATATAGTGCCTTTACTTGGTGCCATGATGGATATTGAAATCTTATTTATTTTGGTAATGCAATGTTTGTGAACACAATTGTGTATGTCAGGCCATAAATCTCCAAAAACTATGCATGGGCGCTTGCTTTGGTGTTGCCACCCCTCATAGACCTCATGCCACCCCTTTGCCACCCTATAAATAATTTTCTAGATCCGCCCCTGACCCATAATAATCTGTGATATTTTCTACACTGGATGCAGCGCTGAAGACAGCTTCCAGAATCTACACGAGCTCAATGCTGGATTTGCACAAAGGCTTTTACTGAAAGAAGCAGTTCCCACTTTAAAAGCAGAAGCTGCTGTTTATGGGCCCTTAACTGTAAGTACGTTTTATTGTTTGTACATGTCTTTTAAATGTATTATGTTGCTTTTTTGGTTGCATCAAGGATGTAAACAAAGACCAATGCGTTTTTGCTTCGCTAGCCAGTTATCTAAATTCAAACTTATAGTTTCATAGACAGTTGTTCATGCTATAAATTAAATGATACCTTTACAAAAATGCTACTACTCAGTCATGTATTCGGCTACAGTAAACCTTCAATCAGGATAAAACCATATATTGAAAGCTGACAGGTGACAGCATATCTAAACACTTTGACACAAATACAAACAGAAATACTTACCATTCAGAAACATCCTTTAAAAACCATGCTTGCAGAGGTTCTGCTTGACCCTCTTCAACATTACTGCTATCTGGGTCTGATTCGGGCTCAATTTGATACAGCAATATAGACGCCATTATTTACATTTCACTGAAGCACATGTGACAACTAATGGTAAGGGGCGTGGCGTTTCCAGACACTTCAACGAATCACAATACTCTGGGCCAGCAAACCAATCTGAGCCCATTGCTATTTCGGAGGGAGTGGTATCATAGAACCAGAAAACCAAACAGGCCATTCAAATGACACTGGAAACAGTGGTGTAGAATAAAGAATAAATTAAAATAATGTAATTAATTACTCGCCTTCATGTCGTTCTACACCCTTAAGACCTTCGTTCATCTTCAGAACACAAATTAAGATATTTTGGCTCAGTGAGGCCTCTATAAACAGCAATGCCATTGAAAATCTCAAAATCCATTAAGGTACGAAAAACAGATTTAAAACGTTCAGTGTTTCTACCTTAATATTATAAAGTGACAAGAATACTTTTGAGCACCAAAAAACAAAATAATGACTTTTCAACAATATAGTGATGGGCCAATTTCAAAGCACAGCTTCGGAGCTTTACAGATCGAATCAGTGATTCTCTTCATTCTCTTAAATGGCTTGATATGCTAAGCATTCACAGCTACCAACAGCTATTCACATGGACCGCAAAACCATCAGCAATTAATAGAAAAGCACACTCATATTTACACACATATCCACAGTGTATTGCACTTCTCTAGTCCAACTCTACAACTTCAATTTCAGAAACTCAACTTACGGTGCATCCTTCCGGCAGCATTATATTTATACCTGCAATGAGAGAAATCAGCATGAAGACAATAATACAATAAACTGCAAAATGTTGAAAAATAGCCCCTGAAAAATATCTATTCTTACAAGCAACTATTTCAGAATTTACCAAACAGATCAGTAGGAGTCAAAATGAAAGAAAAATGCAATTTGTGAAATATTGATCCAACACAAAAATTTAGTGGTATAGTGACTATGTCACTATACCTACTTTCAGTCTGATAAAAATGTGTAAATAATCATATCATCATCATGCATTGCACATGCAACCTTATGGAAACTGTAAAACATGATTTTAATAGCAGCAGTAATCGTCTCTGTGACCGCAGACATCTTCATCTTGTGACAACTGCATTATTTACTGTTGGGTGCCCTCCACGTATCCACAGTGGGATATCAGTTCCACAGCTAAACTGAGCAACACACGTGTCTGGGATATGAGCACTCCTGTTGTTAATGAAGAGACGATACCAGCCGCTCCAGGAGACAGACTGGTCACACATGTTGAAGTTTTCTGTATTATTGATGGATCTCCATGGCTCATCCAGGTCAGTGTAGTTGTAGCAGGGGTCAACAGAGGGATAAGCTGTTGTGAAAACATTAAAAAAAAGTATTGCTTAAAAAAATAACACAATTCTTTTTTATAAAATCGAATGACTTCACTGTGGCTAGAATTACTACAAAACTGTTGGTTCTGGGAACGTAAAAAACGTCCAGTTTTCTTGATGTTAGAGGAATGTTTTTAAGGTATAATGTTCCTCAAATGTTCTTTCAACTTAATTGACCCTTCACCAGGAGTTTGATTGACAAGCGATCTAACCAATCATAATGCCGAATCCACCATTTTGTCAGACAAAGCAGTCAGCAGTTAGAAGATTTACCTAGGTGGACTTAAACTTGAAAAATGGTATGTACTAACGTCTTTCCGTGTTTGACAAAGCAACTGTAACTAAGGGGGCGGGTCTTTGCAAAGGGTCAATTTTAATTTAAAATTCAACATTCTATGAATGTTGATTTGTAACATTCCAAGAAGATAAAAAAGTCAAATTTCCTTACTTTTAGTAGAATGTTATTTAAAGGTTGGTATGATGTTCCTGAAACATTCTTTCAATCATTCAAACACCTGCTGTGAACAAACACTGAAAGAAAGAGAAATAAGAACACAAACTACAACTTTCTTCAGCCACAGCCTTAGATGAACTGAAGATAAAAGACATTAAATCTCTGAAGATCTGATTAAACAACTCCACAAACAGCATTACCAGCTTCACTTATTACTAACCAGACTGACTTTATTTCTGTCACACGTCTACAGAAGCTCTTCCTGAGAACAGATGTTTAGATGTTGATGTCTTATTGAAAGTGTTTAGTTTGAGGTCATCATCATGGAGATCAATATTAGTGGGAGGCTAACCGACCGCAGCCTCTATTTGCCTTTTAAGTTATCTGTACTTAAATATTTAAGTTAATTCAATGAAAAGACTTGTCTGGCTATCACTAGACCAAGCTCAATTTAAAATTGAACATTGGTCTGGGGAGTTTGCTATGTATTTCCTACTGCACAAGAGGCGTGATCAACGAGCATTATTCACGCAATTGGATAGTCCTTCAACCAATCAGATCAATGATCCGGGTGATGTACTTTGCAGAGCGATGCGAAAACTCCAGACAGGTTTACCGTGTGTCTCAATCAGCTCCCTAGTTCAGTAGTCAGGGCACTGATCAGGGAATCAGCCACATTCACTTTCATCATATACTGATTCACGACCTAGGGAACTAGGGAGCTGATTGAGACGCAGGTTTAGTTTGTATTGGTTTGTAGCATTGATCTGCGGTTTGCAGAAGCAGCAATGGCATCGAGCGATTTTTGCAGGTTGTGCCAAAAAACAGTCTTCCCGCCATCTCCCCGGATTCCCAGCACCTGTTGTCCTCGTCAGCACTCCCTTTAATTTTGACTCACTCCCTGCACTCCTTGTCTGTGATTTTGTTTGCTATATTGTGTTATGCTGTATCTCTATTCCTGGTTTACTATTAAAGCCTAACTTATTGTGGATTTCCATACTCGACTCGTCTCTGCAGCAACGCACATAACAGCAGAACTGCCAAACTTGAGTTTACAGTACAAGAACATTAATAGCAGTGGTTCACATACAGTTTCTGCAAAAACGTAGAAAAATATTAATAATCACCAGAAACACAGTGATTTCCTGACATGTTAATACAGGTCCAAATTAATTTCTACATTGTCTGCAGACATGAGCTGAGAAAAAACTGGACATTTGTACAGAAGCTCAACAATCGACAGATCTGTTCATTTACAGTCAAAACACCACAGTCTTGTGTGACAGTTATACAGGCCAAAACACCTGAAAAAATTACAATGAATACAAATAAATCAACAAATGACAAAAGATGCAATATTTGAAACCGTAAATTCTAGGTTAACTCTATTAAACTCTTGGCCATTCAACACATTAATGCCACAGCTCAAGCATCTGAATGAAAGAAGTGTGTCACATTAAGAGTGATTCAGTTTGAGCGGCTGAAGCTACATTCATCATCTGACTGCAGTTAATGTCATAAATGTTTTTGCAGCAATGAGAAGCACTTTTATAATTTACTCACCTTTATGAAGAGAAGGAGCCATAGTCAGTTTGGTCATTCAGGTGAATTTCTCTTTATAAAAAATAATTCAGAGGACGAGTTTCCTTTACAGTCTAGAGGGGAAAAAACAAAATGACCCAAAATGCATGACTTTAGTTTGTTTCCTTTTTGTGTCAAACACATTAAAGGTCCCGTTTTTCGTGGTTTTTTGAAGCTTTGATTGTGTTTATAGTGTGCAATATAACATGTGTTCATGTTTCGCGTGTAAAAAAACACAGTATTTTTCACATAATTTACTTATCTGTATACCGCTGTTTCCACTGTCATAAAAACGGGCTGATGACTTCCTTGTTCTATGAAGTCCCTCCTTCAGAAATACGTAACGAGTTCTGATTGTGCCAGCGGTTCCTGTGTTGTGATTCGACAGCAGTTTAGCGAACCTTGCCCGGAAAGGTCACGCCTCTTACCATAACGTGGAGATGCGTGCGCTCAGTGTTATTGTAAACATGTCTTTAATTTTACCCTATCAATCTGAGCCGGAATCAGACCCGGTGATTGGACTGCGGGATGAAAATAACAGCGTTTCGACGACATGGCGACAAACACACTCTACAAACGCAACTCTTGTGTATTCCTGTGGGCGGAGGTTAGTCAAAAAACTGTTTTAGTGACGTCATTAAAGAAGGAAGTAGAGGGATGTAGTCCAAACTGGCCGTTCGATGTAGGCGACTTCTGTTAAATAAAATATCTCGCTTGGCATTGAACTTTGAGCTTTAAAATTTTACAGATTTTATTTATACTCTAACAACAACATTACACACTAACTAAAGTTCGAAACATGGGATCACAAAGAACGGGACCTTTAAATATTCCACTGTATTTGTGAGTTACAGTACATGTTGCACCAGTTATAAATGAGAAGATTCATAATCATGAGACACAAGGTGGCAGCATTAAGTCACTCTGTCTTAATTTTGTTTGTGAAAAGAAAGAGAGACTGGAGAGATTTGTGTTTGTGCTCGTTGCAGGACCGTCGCTAGACTCTTTTTTTTTATGGGGTCACGAGTCCCAGTGAAATACATCTGTCCCTTCAGTACAATATTACTCATGTTTGGCTGATGGTGGAGGAGATTGATTAATACCGACCTGTTCATCATCATTATCATTTGTGTTTTCTGCCAGCTGTTTACAACTATGCATTTGCGAATAAGTCACTATGTCACTTAAGCTATGTCTATTATCTGTTGGCAATGGTGTAGCGATGAAACTCTAACACAGACATCACTTTCAAGCGTGGATTTGTATCGATATCACTGGATTTTACCTGAGAAAATCTGCCAGGCAAAGGTAAATTATATATCCAAAACTTAAAAAAAGAAGAGAAAAATTTGGAGACACTTTTTGATAGGGGGTTCTGCCCCAGTACTTATAAAGGGTAAAAAAGCTCCTGGGGTTTATAGCTTCAGGGATTGTAATGGCTTTACTGAAAACAAACAAACAAACAAATCGATTAACTAAATGTAGACATTTAAAGAGGCTGGCTTAGCATAATAAAAAGGTGATGTTGTTCAATGCTGTTGTTGGAACTGATCAAGCATAAAAAAACAACTTGTAAATTCATATCAAACGACACTCTCTTTATAATGGCTGAAGCTGTCAATCACACGGACTCTCTCCAAAAGTACCGTTATAATCAGTGACACTGTTACACTGAACAATGAACCACTTGCAGTATTTACTTCATGTTTGCATTGTTAGTTATGGTGAAAGCATTCGTGATAGTGCAGAAATCGTGTTGAAATGATGAGATCACTGCATTCATGTGATCAACAGACTGTCATCGGCTACAATGCTCATCGATGCAAACTTTCATGTCATGGGAATAGATCTACATATAACAATATTTAACACTTTTAACAATTAGTTAATCTTGACAGCTGTAATAGTAAAAATGTAGTAAAAGTATTCAAGAGGGTTCGACAAATAATCCATATATCAGCCAATCACAGCAGTGGGCGTTTACATTGAAGTCTCACAGCAGACACGCCCCTTCAAACAGAACGTTCATGACCCCTTTAAGGGAAAAAAAATCCCCATTGAAACTGCAATTTTAATCCCAGGGTCATTTAACTATAAAATTATGCAATCTTTGTTTATAGTCATTCATTCTGATTGCAAGGCTTCAATTTTTTTTTTTTTTTTTTTTTTACCAAGTGGTGCCATTTTCTTAGGTTTGGCCTATAAAGCAAATACTTGCTTTATTCCTGTTTTCTGCTTTTGTATATTATAGAGCCAATTGGATAAATTACGCAGCTATAATTGTGCGTTTGTATGGATGCCGTGTGTTATAAAAACTTGGTGTGTCTGTGTGTGTGTGTGTGTGTGTGTGTGTGTGTGTGTAATATTTGAGAGAGAATAACTCTACTGTACTGCAAATCACAAATCCAACCACTGTGGGTACCAGTGGACCTTTGCTGGCATCTAATGGGGGAAATTTGGTACTCAAACATAATCTTACTGAAAGCTAATTTTTTGAGATATCAACTTCAAATTTGGAACACACCTTGTTTAGATTTATGGCTTTGATTTTCTAGCAGTTTTTAAGTTCAACATGTTTTATTAAATATATATTTTATATAAAATAATGTTCATAAATAATTTTCATAAACTTACTTTTTTTGTTTGTTTTGATTTTTTTTTACTTAATAATCTGCCAAGGGTCCTCTTTAAAATGAGATCAAACTTTTATGACAATCATTTTGACACAGACATTTTTTTTTCCTCTAATTTTTTTAATCAAGGGTTAAAGGATTACTCCACTTTTAAGAATTGTCATGTATCAATTTCTTATTTAATCCCAATGTGTGAACAGCTTGCAATGAAACTTAAAAAAACGAAACCTTCCTCGACTTCCTAGGTTGTCTATAAAAGCCAACATGATGTTGGTGAATCACGTTCAGTCACTGTTTTGGCCGAGGCTCGCTCGCGTCACTATGGAGTGTGTGCGGGCAGGAGTAATAAGTTGCAGACTGCATTTAATTTAATAGCCACTGGTGTCACTAAAATCAAGGGTTTCTGAATTCTACGTATAGTCCCTTTAAAATAAAATTTATATATATACTACCGTTCAAATGTTTGAGGGAAATATCAATTTTTTATTTATTTTTATTTTTTTAAAAGTTGTGTGTGTGTCGTAAAAACATTTATAGGGTCTCATTGTGGTGAAATTACTATCATGAATATATCATCCCTCAGTTACTCTGTAACTATGCTTGTCAAAGTAAAGCTGTTTCTAAACATAGATATATTCATACCTGTAAACTATGCCATATTTGAGTCTGTGATATCATTCAGTTAATGTGAATAATGTCTTGTGGATGAATGAACATGTCTATGATTAAAACTTTAATTATATGATAATATTATCATCATCAAAATTACGAACATATAATCTCTGAAGTGGCCAGTAGAGCAGACGAAAATATATGGTGAAACATCTGTTGTAAAAGTGTAAAGTTGTAAAAATTCTACTAGATAATGTTCTTTAAATTTAATAGAGACTCATTAAAGCTGCAGAAAAATACAAGGAAACAAATACATTATTTACTGATTAACATCAATATGCAAAAAAAAAAAAAAAAAACATTTATTGTCTTTGTCACACTTAATATTCTTAAAGGTTAACTAAAGGATTATAGTGAACTAAAGGAAACAAATCACTTTAGGGGTCTCAAGTTAAATAAATCACACACAGGTCTAAGAGAATGAGGCAACAAACCCTCCACCAAGAAACTAATAGTAAAGAAAGTTCAAAGATTTGCATCAAAATTAATGACAGTTATAAAATAAGACCAGTATACATTAGGATAATTTACAATCAGAAGCTGAGACTGGTCTTAATATTTGAAAGCGTTGATTCTGTTGTAGTGGTAATTCACTGTATGATAATGGTGCTTCATTCATTTCCTGAATATGGATGCTGTAGTCCTCAACATTTTTCCTGGACACTTTTGATGTTGTTGGGTTTGAGTCCACAGCAAAGACATCTGAAGAACTTCTGGTATTGCTGTCTGACCTGAACAAGAATGAGATGAGAGTTGCATTTTCAGAAGTAAATGATGCTTTGCTTTTCTTTCTTATACTGTCTCTGGAGAGAGTGAAGCGGTTTCCATGGAGCAGGATCATAAAATGACTGAACTAATTGCTGAGCACAATAAGGCTTGAGAAAGCCGGGCTTAAAAGTTTGAATTTTTTAAAGTTAAAATGTGAATAGTTTTGCTCATTTGAACAGTATGGAAATGGAAGAATTATTTATTTAATTAGTATTTTCTTGTAGAAAATGTTAGCATGAGATGTCCATAAAGATTTTTTTTTTCAAAATTGGGAAAATATATATATTTACAGAGAAAATGCAGTAAAATTCAACAATAATTATACTATTTTTTTTTTCTTTTTTTTTTCTTTTTTTTTTTTTATAAAACTGCTAAATTTTCTTAAAAATATAAATTCAGACCACTGGAAAATCAGGCGTCCTTCCTTAAATAAAGGTAAAAGTCATTAAGTTTAACCTGAGATGTCCACAAATATACATAAATGTAATTGTAATGATTGAGCATTATTGAAGACAGCTGATGACAACAAGCAGAATTTCTGAAGGAAAGAGAAATACAAGAACTACAGCTAACTTCAGCCACAGCTTTAGATGAAATCAACTGAAAATAAAAGACATTAAATCCCTGAAGATCTCAGCAGATGAGGATTAAACAACTCCACAAACAGCATTACCAGCTTCACTTATTACTAACCAGATTGACTTTATTTTTGTCATACCAGATATGGGATACAAGCTATTGAGAATTAACAGAGGTTTAGATGTTGGTGATTTATTGATTTGTATTGATTTGTTCACCATTGTTGAGATCAGTGTTTGTTTTAGTCAACTTTTGAATATTAGTTTTTCTCTGGCTGTTGTAACTGTGTCTCTAAAATACATTTTGTATGGCAAAAAAGTAGCTGAAGTAAAATGTGATCAGATGAATTTGGGCATTTAAATTTAAAATCATTGACCTGATTCACTGATCTCATTTAAGAATCGAATCTCCAATATATGGGAAATGTTTTACATTTTTGATGATGAGATCCATCAGTGTTAGTGAAAAATATGAAGGATTTTAAAAATAGTTCATCCTCAAAACATTTTGAACTACTGCTTCATCGTTTTCAACTACTGCTAGCATGTTTTGTGATTTTCAGAATGGATAGGTTAATCTTTTTTTTTTTGTTTCTTGTCACCATTGTTGAGATTTATACGCTGATTCTTAATGTCTTTCTGTGTCTAAATTGCACAGTAGTTCAAAGCTTTTTTTGTGAATGATGTTTAAAAACCCTTCATTACTGATAACTCAGCTTTGCTTGATCTTCTGCTGTAGTTTCACTGTGATGGTAATGTAGAATTAAGGTGTAGTAGAAATATAACTCACTTTTGATTATACACTGGAAGGGTTCAGTGAATCAAGTGTTACATGGTGATTATGTCATAATCAAAACATAACCAACAACACCTAATCACATTTTCTCTTGGCTTTTTTACCACAACAAATGTGTCTTAAAAACATGGTTACAGCAACCAACGATAAACTAATGTTAAAAAGTCAAAAGCCTAGAGTCCAACTAAAACAAACACTGTTCCCCATAATGGTGACAAATGAAACAATAAATCATCAACATCTAAACTTCTGTTAATTCTCAGTAAGAACTTTTGTAGATGTATGACAGAAATTAAGTCAGTCTGGTTAGTAATAAGTGAAGCACCACCAGCACTGCACATTTTGTATGTCTCCCTCATCTAGCACACCTCTTTCAAATCATGAGCTCATTAGTAGAGACTGCAAGACATGAAATGGATATGCCAGATATAGAGAGACATACAAAATGTGCAGGGCTGGTGGAACTCCAGGACAGGTTACAGAACCACTGCAATAAGAGAACTGTAAAATTATCATTAAACTGCTGTCACCTCTGCTGCCAGTATTTCACTGTTTGCAATTTAAGGATGTTATTGTAGTTTATGGTCAGCTTGCCTTTTTCTGATTGCAGTCTAAACATGTTACTTCAGTTGATGGTCTTTGACAGTTTTTTTTCCATCAATGGTAAACGTTTGGCACCCTGTCATTCTGAATATAGTAGTACATTGAGTGATGTCTGACCTCATTATTAAAGACACAATAGACCAGGAAGATGAAGGTTCCCTGCTGGGAGTTCAAGATCAGGAAGAGGATCTCCAGCTCCTTACTGCCATTAGTGAAGAAACCCAGAACCCAGGAGCAACCAAGAACCACAAACTGAGCCAGTGTTTTAAATGTCATAGTCCTGCAGAGAGGGAAAAAAGAGAGCGTTAATGTGTCTTTATTGACTACATGTTCTGTTCTTTTATAGTAGAGTTGGTTTGTTTCATCTGTGAAACTTCAGCGTTCAGTTTTTTGAGAGTTGAGTTCAGATTGATGAAGATGTTGATGAAGAGAATCATGTTCAACTGCAGAAAAAAAAAAATCACAGTTCATGTGAAAATGTCTGTAACTGTCGCCTTTGGCTTGCTTAGTTTGGGACACTTGATATTTGATATTCAACAGTGTTTTGATCTTTTGACACCATTGTATACGAACTGAACTGAGCTGGATGATGACATCACTGTTTACTCCAGTGCTTACATAGATAAATTAACTAAATTAATAACTATTGTTTCTTACATCGGAATGAATCAATACTGAATTTACTTAAGATCGATACTGACACCATTTCCTTTAAGAATGGCTGTGCAGTCAAAATTTTATTCCAGTTATCACTGTAAAACTGCTTTGACACAATCTGCATTGTTAAAAGTGCTATATAAATAAAGGGGACTTGACTGGAACTTACTGCTAGTATGACACAAACAGGACCCAGAAAACTCCAGATAAAATCTTTATCCCTTTTAATCCAGCAGCTGTTTAGAGGAAAAGACAATATCAAAGCTGAATTGATCAGTCCGAAAAATGATCTCAGTTGCTTACTGTTGAAATACTACTAATGAAGTGTAAAAAATTACAAATGCATTTTAATCTTCTGGTGGTTTTGACACAAACTGAATAAAAACTTTAAGAGAGCATTGTTCCAAAAGACCTGTGAGTTGTCAGTCATAAACTAAAATCTTTAAATCTAATCCAAAGAGTAGAAAAAAAAACAAAAAAAAAAACCTCACTGTTCGCTGCCATAGCCTTCAGGAACAAGCCCGACAGACACGCCCACCACAACCAGAGCAACCATATATCCAATCACACACAGGTATCCAGTGCTAAGCACCTCCCTCTTTTTGGAGCTGATCTGTGATAGGTTCTTCACACAGATGAAGAGCAGCACAGCTTCAATGAACATCCACACAAAACCAGAGAGAAAGAGGAACTGCAGCACACCTGATATCACGGCACACAACACCTGGAGACCAAGAGAGACAGTTATGATGATTCTCAGTGAGGCTGTGCTGAGCTGTAGGGCTCCTTCATCATTCTCACCTGATGAGGGCGTATGAGGCTCAGGAACTGTTGTGTGAGCAGGAACAGAGTGTGAGCCAGCAGAAGACTGATGCAGATGTTGATTCGAGCCACATTATTCACTCCAGGACTCCACTGACAAAGGGAAAAGGTCAACAGGGCCAAACTGATGAACACCAGCCCCACGATCACACACACCAAATTCAACAGATCCAGCAGTGAATCGTTCTGAGAAAACATCAAAACAAGAATGTGTGAGACAAATTCAGTAACTTTTCCAGCTGTCGAAAGTAACACTTCTGGGCACATCAATAGCTCCATTTACTTAGACCCTAATAATCTGTTTGTAGTAGCTGTCACAGACATGCCAGGCTCTACCATCACCCAACCACAGTGCACTCCGTCACCCGAGTTCTAATCATGCACACCTGCATCCCATCAGCACAGTTATTACCAGCAGCACAAAAGACACATGCACTCACACAGTCACTGTTCGGTCTGGTTAGCAACTAGACTTACCTACATGCTCACCTCAAGGACTCCTTCCAGATACTTACCTGTCTCCAGCGTGTTCCCAAGTCTCCTTCGTTCTCGTGTGATCTAATCTGTGTCTTCTCTGCTCCAGTCTGTCACCAGCCTGCGATCTCTGCAAAGGAAAAAGACAACTATCACTCAATTATCCATATCTGCCACCTGTCATATCTGACTTCACTTACACTCCTGCCACGCTGCTGGTTGTTCAATAAACATCATTACCTGCATCACAGTGTCTCTGTCCCCTTCTGTATTGTAACAGAAGATCGGACCATAACCGCTGATCACCAGTTTTAGCACCCCGGATCCCCGGAAGAGCTCGTTTACGTTCTACGCTGAGCACTCTTCACAAATCCACCAGCATCTTCACCAGCAATCACTTCCACAAACACTGCCGCCTCTCCTTCACCACCTGCCGTCGCCAGTCCCATGGCTAAACCGGTGCCCTTCTCTAGTTCGGTGGAGGATTGCAACGGATTCCTCTTGCAATGTTCTCTGGTCCTGGAGATGCAACCGCACGTGTACCCCTATGACCAGGCTAAGGTAGCATTTATAATTTCTCAGTTAAATGGCAAGGCGCTTCGCTGGGCTGAACCTCTTTGGTCCCAGAAAAATCCCATTACACAGTCGCTCTCGAGTTTCATTGCTCAAGAAGTTTTCGGAAGACCTGCCTGGGATTCTTCAATTGGTGAGCAGTTATATCAGTTGAATCAAGGCTCAATGACTGTAAATGAATATGCTCTTCGATTCAGAACCCTCGCTGCCACCAGAGGATGGAACGAGCAGTCCCTCATCACCATGTATCATCAGGGATTGGATCCACGCATGTGATTGCATCTTGTTGCATACAAGGTTTCCATCTGGCTTGAATGCTTTAGCCAACTTTCCATTCACTTCGCCACTCGTATGCAGTCGTGTCTCGAAGAGCACCAGAGCCAGCCATTATTTCCATCATCCCTCCGCCGACCAGAATCTGTCAGCTCTCCAGAACCAGCCAGCGAACCCATGCAAGTTGATAATACTCGTCTAACAGTGACTGAACGGCAGAGATGGCTGACCCAGAACCTGTGTCTATATTTTGGATTATCTGGGCATTACATCTCTGAATGCCCCACTCATCCGCTCGTCCCATGTTCAGTGTTATTATTCCTTCTATATATAAGATGAAACCACTCACCACTATTGTAAACCTTGCTGCTGCCGGTGTATCTCTTCCAGTCAGTGCCCTCCTTGATTCTGGGTCAGCTGGCAACTTAATCTCTGGCGCCCTCTGCCATCAGCTCAAGTTCAAACCACAGCAACGCTGTCGACCTACCAGATCCACTCGGTAACTGGAAGGCCCCTCAGTTGAAAACAAGTGCGTTCCAGTGTTTGCCCGATCCAGATTCAAGTTAGCATTCTCCATGTGGAGCAACAACATCTGCTGGTTCTGGAGGAATCCACCGCTGAAGTGATTCTAGGGCCCCCATGGTTGGAGCAGCACAATCCAGTGATTTCCTGGAAAACTGGGGAAATCCTGAAGTGGGGCGACAGCTGTTTCCTGAATTGTTTCTCTGAGTTTCCGGTACCTACCTCTCCACGTTCCGAAGACCTATCGGTCTGTGCCACGTCCATTGAAAGTCTAGCAGAGAAATGTTCAGTGGATATCCCTCCATGTTACGCCCACTTCAGCGATATCTTCTGTCCCAAGAAAG
Organism: Megalobrama amblycephala; assembly: GCF_018812025.1. Taxonomy (NCBI): domain Eukaryota; kingdom Metazoa; phylum Chordata; class Actinopteri; order Cypriniformes; family Xenocyprididae; genus Megalobrama; species Megalobrama amblycephala. The sequence continues at coordinate 60,538,090 of NC_063044.1, read as the reverse complement.
CCTCCATGCTGCCTCCACACCGGACTGTGTCATTAATCTGCTTCCGGGTGAGCCAGTGCCCCGAGGAAAGATTTACTCACTGTCCATACCGGAGGAGAAGGCCATGGAGGATAACATCCAAGAGGCTCTATCGCAAGGTTACATCCGCCCGTCTACTTCCCCTGCTGCTTCCATCTTCCATTCCATGCCACTCATCCAGAGAGACCTGCATCCTGTGTCAGAGGCCGACCACCACGACGTCGGGGTCCATGGCCCTCAGGAGCAGGCCATGGAGGGTTGGGTAATGTCACAGATAGGCCAGGCTCTACCATCACCCAACCACAGTGCACTCCGTCACCCCAGTTCTAATCACGCACACCTGCATTCCATCAGCACAATCATTACCAGCAGCAAAGACACATGCACTCACGCAGTCACTGTCCGGTCTCGTTAGCATCTAGACTTACCTACATGCTCACCTCAAGGACTCCTTCCAGATACTTACCTGTCTCCAGCATGTTCCCAAGTCTCCTTCATTGTTCCTCATCTCGTCTGAGTTCATCTGTGTCTTCTCTGCTCCAGTCCATCACCAGCCTGCGATCTCTGCAAAGGAAAAAGACAAGTATCACTCAAGTATCCATATCTGCCACCTGTCATATCTGCCTTCACTTACCTGCACTCCTGTCACACTCCTGGTTGTTCAATATACATCATTACCTGCATTCCAGTGTCTCTGTCCCCTTCTGTATTGTAACAGTACCATAGTTGGAATAAAAAAGTCACATGTAACCACGTCAATCAGAATGAATTATACAAATTTAAATTTCATTTAGATTGTAAGTGGTTTAAACCTTTTCTAATTCGTTCAATAGGACAGGACTTAGATTAAGCCAGGATAGTTAAATTAGGACATTTAAGTAGCTTTTATAAACATGTCTTAAAAAATAATTATTTTAAGATATGCAGTGCAAGTTCCTTTCATTTAAGAAAGGTCAAGCATGCATTTTAGTCTAGGACTTAGCTTAAATCTTGTCTGTGAAACCAGGCTGTAAACTAAACTCTTGATCAGTTTTTAAAACTGAAACTGTTCTGCTCATGAGCAAAGATGTAGAAATATTGTCTGTAACAATGTTGTCCCAGCAGTCCTTGCTTCAGACTTATTTGCAGACGTGTTGTTTTGGTAAATTATTTGATAAATGTAAGCAGCACAGCACAAAGCTTTGTGTGCTCATTATCTTCTAATTAGGTCACCATGTAAATGCAGAGTGTTTTTAGCCTTTTGTAAATATGATTAGGGTTAAATTCTGAACTCCTAAATTACCAAAAGAAAACTGGCATCTTGAATATGGCTGCCGCGAATAAACCAATCATGAAAAGTAATCATCAAAATGCGTGTTCATTTAAATGTAATGTATGGACTTTTTACATTTAGCAATTTCCATTTCGATTTTTTTTTTTATTACCCCAACCCCATACCCTACCCTTAGTTATTTATAATACACTTTATGAGCACATGCGTTCCCTGGGATCGAACCTAAGATTGCATAATCACATGATTGCATATTGCAATGCAATACAAATTGAGCTATGCGAAACCTGAAATATGATGCAAAAAGGGACAATGTAAAACCTGTAGACCGTCGTTCATCTTCGGAACACAAATTAATATATTTTTGTTGAAATCCGATGGCTCAGTAAGGCCTGCATTCACAGCAATGGTACTTAGTTTCTCAAGATCCATAAAGGAACTAAAAGCATATTTAAAACAGTTCATGTGAGTTCAGTGGTTCAATATTAATATTATAAAGCGATGAGAATACTTTTTGTGTGCCAAAAAAACCACAAAAATAATGATTTTTCAACAATATAGCGATGGGCCGATATTAAAACACAAATGAACAAAGGTCTTACAGCTGTAGAACGACATGAGGGTCAGTAATAAAGGACATCATTTTCATTTTTGGGTGAACTAACCCTTTAATTTTTCTATTTCATGTATGTGTGTTTGTGTGTATGTTTAGATTAGTCATGTGTTCTTGATTTAGTTAAAATTTTGGTTCACATTCATGGGAGTTTGATTCTGGTCCCTGCTTGTGAATTAATGTCACGTTAATGATGTGAACACAGTTACATGCTAATAAAGAGGCCACGAATCAATGCTGAGATGATAAATACTGAGTGTTCGCTGGACGAACAGATTAATTGATTATATAATAGTTCATTCTATTATTTGATCCAAATATTTATAATTAATTATAACAAGTTATTAAATATACATATTTTCCTTTTGAGCTTATTTGCTGCAACACCAATTTTTTAGATCTTTAGAAATCCACTAGAAATCACTGCTCAAAATGCCAGAGTTCAGGTTAATGGATGCGTTTTGCACTGTTGCCGATTCAAGATTGCGTCATCATTATCCATCATCATTAAATAATTGTATCATCATTAAAATAATGTCACATTTATCGTTACTGTAAAAAATGTGTTATTGTGTGAAATTTTGCATTTTAAATTTTTGTGTGAGGAGGAAAAAGTTCCCTAAAGACAGGAGCACACCAAGCCGACGCCGACAAACTAGTGGCGGTTGGCTCACGCCGGCAGCGTCTATGTCCAAAGTTGCCCTGACACACCAAACCGAAGCTCGACAGCTGATGGCCAAGTAGCATGTCCGTTCTGCACCTGCGTGAGATTAAATGCCTTTCCGAACCAGCAGGTGAACAGCCAGTCGGAATGATCAGATGGCCCGATGGACCGACAAGCTCCAAGACCGATTCAACATGTCGAATTGGCCGGAAAAAAATCAGAAAAATTATATCGAAAAATATATATTAAACAAATAGAAATAATAATAATAAAAAATGTTTTATCATATAAATATAAGAAAAAATTATATTCTAAATTTCTATTACTAGTCTTCTGGTGGATGACTGGTCCACCAAACTTACAAACCATCATAAATCTCACCTGTCTGACATGTTCTCGTACCTCTGGTGGTCTGCTGGTTTGCATGATGAGAGCGAATGTCGACAGATGAACACAGGAACACACAGTGTAGCTGCTGTTGGTCTCTAAAACAGAACAACCATCTACAATCCACTCGCTGATATTCCAGTACACACAGGACAGAGAACCGCTGGGGTCAAACTCCTGCAAAATAAATAAATAAATAAATAAATAAAAAGGTGCAAGGATTTTTGTCAAGTATTACATTTCTCTGAATTAATCTCTCCATTGGTACACAAATAATTATGAATTCAAAAGTAAAACTTCTCCATATCATTAACATTATTGCTGTGTTGGATAAAACAGGGAAGAGCAGAACTAGACATTTAAATTAACTGATCTCAAAGTTTTGGCCTTACAGAACACTTCAGTACATAAATATTCATTTCCATCAAGTTTTTTTCTATTTAGTCTAAAAAGTCTATGAAAGTCACTCACTCTGATGTGTTTGAGGGTGAAGTTGACTGATTTGGTGAGTTCAGTGTTGGTGGTTTTGGGAAGAGTAGCTGAGATCACAGTGGACATCATGGTTTTAACCGTGTCATTTGACGAGTTGAATAATTCTGGCTTCAGTAAAGTTTCCATTGTTGAATAGCACATAATTGCCACAGCAGCTGATTTTGTGTTACAGGGTGAAAAAAATAAATTTGGTTTAGTGGTAGTATACATGTTTCTATGATTGCGTGCAACCAAGCTTAAAGTGCTCATACCAAAAATATCTGACATTGGACATTGTTAAGTCATTTTTTGGGTTGGGAGGGTCACACATAAAAAGTATTTGTAATTGTTTAGGTCCAGTCAGATTTACTGAATAGACATCTGTTAGATTATTGCTCCTGAGGCATGCCTCATCCCAGACCTCTTAATTGGCAATTGAATGAACAATCTCAGCGCTGAGGGAGAGTATAAAGCCTGATTTTTATTTAGATGTAGTATAGATTTAACCAATTAGAGAGAGAATATATCACATAGCTCATGGTATAGGAATGTGATACATATAGAAAAACAAGTCTAAATATGGTCATCTCCCGGTCAGGTACCCATGCCTTCCTGGAGATCCAAGAACACCCTCTACCATACTTGCAATACAAAAGGCAGGGACCATTCCCTGTCTCCCCATTCGGCCAGGAGCCTCATAGCTTACATGGAAGTTGTTCCAGTACATAAAGAAAACCAGATGTTATAGTATAGACTACAGCTTCAACAGAGGACAAACAACCCTCTGTCTACCTATCTTCAATGCTGAGACCAATACTTTAAACATAAAATCTTTCACCATCAACCTGTCAAGCTGCATGATGATGCCACCCCAGATTGGATGCTGGCCCCTGCCTGGCTACCCCTATGAAAAAATCCTGGCTTCGCCACTGATGTAAACCTCACTCCCTTGACCTCAAGAGGCACTCTAGTTACATTGGTGCCGTGACCCGGATGGGAGTGAGGTTTAGGAGGGTGAGTGAAATGGAAGTAGGAGCTGTGCATGTAAACCTGACTCCTTTGACCTCAAGAGGCATGCTAGAGACTACAGCCTTTAGCCCCCTGTTAGAATGCCCGACTCCCATGCCGGCAGACCAGGGTTTGAGTCCAGCTTAGAGCGGGCGGTTCGAACAGAAGGGTTTACACTGAAAACATTACTAAAACATTTTTTTTCTCATTAAAACCAAAGATATTCATCAGTGATTGTATATCAAGTGCAGGGACATGAATTTTGTTTTTGTGATTTCACCGGAACAAATAGACAGCAGTGGCGCATTGGATTCATATCTGTGTGAAGACTGCACAAGCGCCAAGAGAGCGCTGTTGCCTTCCGCCACTGACAACAGTGGCAAGGAATGCTCAGCATGATTTAAAAACAACACATACCATGACCTCTTGTCTAACAAACGAATGAAATTAATACTCTGCTAGTCAACTAGATGTTTCATTTGTATTAGGTACATCCATGCCAAAAGATGATTTAAAAAAAAGTGTTGGGGACCTGTCCCACCCACAATTTCTGCATGTGGTGAATAGTTACATCAGTTAAACGGTACAAATTCTTAAATGCCAATATAAAAGATTGTGTGGTCCCACTTTATATTAAGTGGCCTTAACTACTATATACTTACATCAAAAAATAAGTACAATGTACTTATTGGGTTCATATTGCAAAATACTTTTGCTGATATTGAGGTGGATACGGGTAAGGTTAGGGAAAGCTTTGGTGGTATGGGTAGGTTTAAGGGTAGGGGTAAGGGTTAAGGGATGGGTCAACAGTGTAATTATGAATGTAATTACAGAAATTAATTACAGATGTAATTACATGCAGGTGTTTTTAAAGTATAAGTACAATGTAAAAACATGTATGTACACAATAAGTGCATTGTATCAAATGATTAATTAAAATGTAAGTACATAGTAGTTAAGGCCACTTAATATAAAGTGGGTCAGATTGTGTTGATACACATTTATATTGCATTATCAGCATGTATTACTGTATGATTGCAGTGTAAAGGTGTGGTGGTATGGGTAGGTTTAAGGGTGCTTTAAGGTGTAACTGAAGGTCAACAGTGTAATTATAGATGTAATTACAGAGATTGATTACAGCTGTAAATACATGCAGGTATTTTAAAAAATATGAGTAGAATGTAAAAAAGAATATTTACACAATAAGCACATTGAATCAAATTATTAATTTAAATGTTAGTACATAATACAGACCGTGTCAATTTTTTTAAATAAATATGTTTACATACCTGTTCCGTTGTTACTCTTTGCAATCCCAACAAGATCAATGTCCATAGAAGCATTTTTGGTGTCCAGCTGAGAGATTTGATCTGAAGTAAATTTTGGTCCAATCATGAAGACTTGTACCTCTAAAGAAAATAATGTTAATGAATCTGAACTGAAGAAGAAATGAACGAGGAACTATCTGCACAAAGACAGATTCTGCACCTTAATAATAATTTAAAAAAAGGAATAAATATACAAATACATAAAATTCTATATTGCAGCTATAATTATTGACTCCTTGAATTCACAAACCCTTCAGAGCACATTCAATAACTACATCACTGTGAAGTAGTTTTAGATACAATTGCGTCTTCACTTACCTATGGAGTCGAGAGTAAAACTGACATTGTCACTTGTGTCTGTTGGCTTCACCAGTGAAGATATGAGCTTCTCACTGGCTTTTATTACACTGTTTCCTAATGTCACTTGTTCCTTTGTGTCAGCTGACCCCGAAATCTTTGAAGTGTTAAGAGCCACATCCAAAACTGTAGTCACAACCTAATGGGTTATGATACACACAAACACTTGTGAATGAATGTTGCTATCTACATGACAGATATTTTATTATTTTATGATTTCTCTCTTAAAAACTTACAATCAAAGGAAGCACTTGATCTGTAATTCTCTCTATATTGTCGAGAAGATTTTGAAGACATCCTCCAGAGATCTGACTCTGAAATCACAGTTAAGCTTTATAAATTAAACTGAAAGACTCTGTGCTCTGTGTAAATTTAAATATTCAGCTTACTCTGCATTGATCCGGCAGTATGTTATCCAGACCTGCAATGAGGGAATTCATCATTACAACATGAAAATAGCAAAATAGCATTTCAGTCTAGAAACATGCTCACCTGTAGTGGTTGAACTGAGTGTGGTTGGGGTGGAGTTGTTATACTCGCAGAAGCAGGAGGAGGCGGTAAGGCCGTAGCATGTACAGGTGTCCTTATTACCAATGCAGTAACAGTTATTATTCATAAGGTGATTTTTAAAGACAAAGAAGTCACGTTTATTTGTGTTGATGATACCATTCCAGCATTGGAACAAGTCTTGGTTTTGATATCTCTGGTAGGAGAAATCATGCATTCTGGTGTTGCAGTACATGCGGTACTGAGCACCAGTGCAGATGTATGTGTCGTTATAAAGGACACATTCAGGGACTGTGGCTGGACTATGTGCTGTAGGGATAGTGATGTTTTTGCTGTAACTCTCACAGAAGCAGGAGGACAAAGAGCTATTAGAGCATGTACAGGTGTCATTATTACCAATGCAGTTACAGTTATAACTCCAGCACTGGTAATCATATTGGTTTTGGTATATATATCTGTGGTAGTTAAAATCATGCATTCTTGTGTTGCAGTACATGCGGTATTGAGCACCAGTGCAGATGTACGTGTCGTTATAAAGGACACAGTCATAGACTGGACTAACTGCTGTAGGGATAGTGATGTTTTTGCTGTAACTCTCACAGAAGCAGGAGGACAAAGTGCTACTAGAGCATGTACAGGTGTCATTATTACCAATGCAGTCACAGTTATTACTCCAGCATTCGTATTTGTATTGGTTTTGATATCTATATCTTTGGTAATTGAAATGATGCATTGTTGTGTTGCAGTACATGCGGTACTGAACACCAGTGCAGATGTATGTGTCGTTATAAAGCACACAATCATAGACTGGCCTAACTGCTGTAGGGATGGTGTTGTTATTACTAAAATTCTCACAGAAGCAGGATGAAGTATTATAGTAGCATGCACAGGTGTCATTATTACCCACACAGATACAGTCATTACTCAAGCACTGATATTGGTTTTGGTTTTGGTATCTCCAGTAGTAGAAGCGATGCATTGTTGTGTTGCAGTACATGCGGTATTGAGCACCAGTGCAGATGTATGTGTCGTTATCAAGCTTACAGCCCAAAACTGGACTAACTGCTGCTCCTGATTCAGTGGTGGATATTAAACCTGAGGATGATAAAGATGTAAAGTTAAAATACTCAATACCAGGTGAATTTATATCCAGCATATTTAGCACAATTAATTAAATTTGAGACATTTTCTTTTCTTTTGACTGTTAGCAAAACTGCAGGCTCTGTGAACTACACTGTTCATTTTTTTTTTCCTGATACATTGTATTCATCCTTTAAAATGTATGACATATTTTCTAAATTTGTAGTGTTTTTGCTTTTTAAAAAAAGTTTATTTATTCTTTGGCAATTTATGATAGTCACAGTCCAATTCTAAAGCCAAATTCATTCATGAAAAATTCACAAATCCCATTGTAGTTTCTCCCACCAGCCTATAACATGCATCCAGATGTGATATTAACTGGTCTGTTAAGGGCAAACTCACACTACAGAACTATGAGACTATTTGAATCGCCATGGTGCTCACACTACACAAGTTTTCTTGTCGACTGACATCTTCTTGTCTTAGCAGCGATAATGCTACACATCACAACGCCGATAAGGTACACAAACTGCAAGATCTTTGGCCAAGCGGAAACCCTACCAACAGTGAAAAAATGTTCTCACACAAAATCATGTAAGACATTAGAGAGCCGTTGCCCAAGTCATCTGTGCAGAAAATAAGATGGGACAAAAAGGAAACAACCTTTGAAATCTCTCTGCGACAGCAAAAAAAAACCTTAGAAATCTCTCTGCGACAGCAAAATCTAGTCAAAAGTCATGTAGTGTGAGGCTGCCTTAAGCTGTGTACTTACATAGACAACAGTGTGTAGAGTTTTGACAAGGACTAAATACTGAGAAATTAATGTAATCGGTTGTATAAAAAAGTAATACATTTCGCAGGTTCAACAGAAAATTGTTTTAAGCACTTACATTTACAGAGGATAATCAACAGTGACCATACGACACCTGGCATGAAAACAAAGACAAATATTACAATGTTTAATGTTTTTTTTTTTTTAAGACTTTTTAAGACACAAATCTGTTTTTTTTTCTTTCGAATCAGATAATTTAGGACTGACTGTTAGACACTTAAGTTTCAAATGATCAAGGTCTGTTCAGACAGTTTTGTAAATATCTGGTGTTATAATATTGACTCAAACACAATGCCATGAGAGTTATCTTATCAAACAGATTGTGTATTTTTTGCTGTTTATGAAATTAATTCAAGTCAAACTTTTGCTGCCTCTCTGAACAAAGTGAAACATACTAAAATCAAACACTTTCTTTCTTCAAAACCTAAACAAAGATTGAACATTTACATCATGTACTTATACACTGCAAAAAAAAAAAAAAAAAGTAGTTTATTTAACTTTTTGAGTTATCTTTTTACATTGAATCAGTCAAGTTGTATTTACTTCAGATTTTCAACTTGATAAATTTAGTTTTTTGAACTAATAAAGTTTAGTTGGAATAACTTTATGAAAGCAAAGTGAACTTCTTTTTAAAGTGTTCAAACCACAGCTCATGTTCATTTAGTAAAATTTGGCTTGTTTTATTAATTAAACCAAATAAATAATTATTTTATTTAAATTGTTCTTCAATGTCAATTGTAAATTAGAAAAAAGAAAATTCACCTTACTTTCATAAAGTTAATCCAACTAAACTTGAGAAGTTCAAACAACATTAAATTTGTCAAGTTGAACATACTTAATATTTTATGTAAATACAACTGAACTGTATAATGAAATTACTCCAAATGATTCCAATTTAAAAAAAAAATAGATATGCGCTATGTTTATATAAGTCTCATATTTAAGGTCTAAATAACTACATTCTCACCTAAAAAAAACCCTCTAAAAACTACATTTCATTAAACATCAGTAGTATCTGTAAAAATATGGTGGACTTTCTTTCCTGCCATGACACTCGCTGAAAGCAGAGTGATTCAAATGGTGAAACGAAACGATTCCCATTTGTGATACAGGTAGAATATCGCATGGCTGGAAGAACCTCTAAGCCAAAATATTTATTATATAGTTAAGTTACATTTCTTAAATTTTACAGGGTGTACACTTACAGTCCAAATTAAATGACAAAACATGTAATTGTTAGTGTTCTCCACTCTTTTCTCAGAATTCCAGCAGGACCAAACATTTCAGCAAAATCGTGTTACAAATAAAATATCAAATATACAGAATATGTATGAAAACGCGGGCCATGTAAACATTAAATTGATTAAGGGATGATCAGGATCCTGACCAAGGTGAATTTTATTTATTTATTTTTTTCATTTTTACTACTGTAAGAGACACAAGGTGGCGCCATTTAACAATTTTATTCTGTGAAAAGAGAAACATCTTTGTTTTTGTTTATAGTTTATGAATTCTTTTAGCCAACGCTTAATCAAATGTCATTTAATTTGCAGTCTGAAATATGCAATATGATTTTATTTGAAAACAGGAAAAGAAATATACTTACTTTTAAAAACAATGAACACCATTATGGAATCTGATAGTCCACTGTGTTTATTATTCAAGAAGCCAGATCAGGCATTGATTTTCTGAAAGACATTTAGAGACAAAACAAAAATGAGTTGTGGTGGGGGAGTATGTAACAAGGTACGAGGGTGTAACACTGTCAATTTAACCTATTAAAGTGCCCCTATTATTCCTTTAAGGTTTCTAATATTATTTTGGGAGTCTCCTACAACAGGTTTATATGCATACAAGGTCAAAAAACACTTTCGTTTTCTCATAATATACATCACTTCAGTTCTCTATGTTTTGTAAATGATTCGTTAGAAGCATTTTTAAAGAGTCAGTCTCTTTAAAACCCTCCTTCCTGTGAGCCTACACTGCTCTGATTGGTCAGATGGCCCAATCCTTTGTGATTGGTTTACTGCGCGCACTGCACGCCCATTGCCATAACTGAATGACAGCTATCAATTCGCAAGACATTGTATACAATATATGGACAGAAAAGATTGCATCGATTTTACCATATCAATTCGAGCGCGAGTCCAACGATGAAACATCTGAAGTAGTCGATCAACTAGAAACTGATTTGCAATCACGACTGGAGTACGACGTTTCTCTATGGTAAGTGCCACCTTAGTTTGCATTATTTATAAGACTTGATAGCAGCTTCATTGTTATACTTTATGTAGGTGCACATGTGGGAACTGTATCAGAATGCCAAGCGAAGTTGAAAACCTCTAACATAAGATAAACATTTAGGCCAGATGTGTACAGACTTTTTCGTCATAGCTATTAACAAAGAAAAATGGCTATATCATTGTTTGTCATTACAATGGGTGTTTACTGTTTATAGAGAGAAAACTTCAACTAGTTAGTGCGGACTAGCGTCTTAACATCCTATTACAATACAGATAGAGCTCCACTATATTGTAATAATAAAAGAGAGGAAAAGAGAAATAACTGTTTGTTTTACAGTTATGTAAGGGAACCGAGCCCACAGTTATGTTGTAACCTCCCATGTTAGCCGAGCACAAACGTGAATAGCTGATAATGAATTCCGGCAGTGTAGACACTGACCTGTGGAGGGCAGTAATACACTTAGCAAAGTTTGAACTTAATTGTCATATACAATATTCTAGTGCAAGTATATAACAATTAGTTCAAATTTTGACCTGTGGAGGGCAGTAATACACTTAGCAGTGTCTACACTGCCGGAATTCTAATAGAGAAGAAGAAGAAGAGAGCTAGTTCAAGATGAGCATTTATGGTTAAAACTTAAAAAATTATTATTTTATTTTTTTAGAAAATGAGTGATGGTTTCTCTAGATAAGACCCTTATTCCTCGTCTGGGATTGTGTAGAACGTTTTGAAGCTGCACTGAAACTGTAATTTTGACCTTCAACCGTTTGGGCTCCATTCAAGTCCACTATATGGAGAAAAATCCTGGAATGTTTTCATCAAAAACCTTAATTTCTTTTCAACTGAAGAAAGAAAGACATGAACATCTTGGATGACACGGGGGTGAGGAAATTATCAGGAAATTTTAATTTGAAAGTGAACTAATCCTTTAAGAAGGGCGTGATGTGCTGAAACTTTCAGCTGCCTGTCAGCACAATTTTGGACCATTTGGAGAAGCATTAGAGACAGTAGCATATATAGCATCTGTTATGCATGGTATGTGCATATGGGCTTTGGGCCCCAATCCACGTAGGTGTTTTATGCAAGGAATAATGTTAGAAGAAAGATGATGATCGAGACCAAGGGTGCCATCATCATGTGAACTGTTTAAACAAAATAAAATGACTTCAGTTTTGTTTTCATTTAGCACTAAAAAATTGTGTTTTAACCATATTTGTAGTTGATTTAGAAAAGCTAAAGCAACGGTTTTGAAGAATCTTTTTTTTCATGTTGCAAATGAAGATATAACTGAGTGTTGCCAGCATAAAGATGAAATAAACACTCCATGTTTCTTAAAAATACAATCCATGGGCAACAAATAATGAAAATAAAACTGGAGCAAGAATTGATCCCTGGGGTAAACCACAAGAAAAAGGACATGGAAGGAGATATTGACTGACAGAGACATTGAACCTTATATTTGTTAAAAAAAAAAAAAAAGAGAGAGAACAAAACAGTGACACACAGTCCAACACAACCCTCCAATATTGTGGTCGACCATGTCAGAAGCAGAGCTTAAATCTAAAAACACCAAAGCAGGAAATGCTTTTTCCATAAATACTGTGAAACATATCAAATACAGCTATTAAGGACAAAACTGCAAGAATAGATAGATTGATTGACTAAAGCATCTCATTTAAGCATGTAAAGAGAGACTCACCTGATGCGAGTTCACATGGAGTGATCTTCACTCAACTAGACTGACTGCATGTAAATATTTGTGTCAGAAGTTTAAATGACAGTTAGATGTTCATCTGATGAGGAAACAAACATATGTTATGTTTTCCCTTCCTGCTAAAATTCAAATTTACATTCAAATGTATTCACCAACACAGAAAACACATCAAGATGCATTAACAAAAATGTTACAAAGGTCTCTTTTCTTAAAGCAGATTTTTAAAAGATTTCTCCTCATTATCATCTTAGACCTTTATTCTTTATTCTTAAACCTTTATATCATCTTAGACCTTCGTATTTGCCATTATGCATATTTTCAATGTTGTGCTCAAAAGTGGGTTTGCAAAAACAACAGCAGCTTCACATTCACCAAGTGACCAAACTGCTCTTCATTACAAACTTCAACATAGTAAAATCATTGTAAAATCTTGTTTGCAACAAATATTCTGTCTTAGTTTATACAAATATTATCTTATTAAGGATAATAATTCAGAGAGCTCAAAGAAGAGCATAAACCATTCAACCAACTGAAACAGGGCTGAAACTTTATTACATATACTTATATGAAACAAATTGATCTCTCAAATCTTGAACAGTTTAAATCAGGTTTCCTAAACACACTACAACATGAAGCTCTTTTGAAGCTGATTTGATTTTTTAATTTTAACATGAATAACCACTTGCCAATTTTTACTGTCATACAGGTTTGGAATGACAAAAGGGTGAGAAAATGATGACAGAATTGTAATTTTTGGGAAAATAGTCCCTTTAATGTGCTATCTGACAACAGGTTTTGAAAGAAAGAACTGTGGTGTCATAAGAAATCACACAGTAAAGCAGAATACACTGGAACAGACTTCAGTGATTAATACTAGCAGAAAACGGAGAAACACAACTAAAACCAATTTGTAAATAAAGACAGAGACTGAGGCCTGGGACACACTAGACGATTTTCAAATCTTAATTTTAAAACGGTGGGAGACCACAGACATAATGATAGTTTTAATCGATTTTTAGCATTAGAATTTAAATGAACACAGGAACGTTTTCACAGTGAGACGAGATCTCACTGAGACTCACGAGATCAAACGTGACTTGAGAAGAAAAACAAATGCAATCGACAATCAACGCTGTCAGCAGGCTCTCCTGGAGCCTGTTCTGTTTATTTGATATTTACGATTTGAGATTGGGGGTGCTCCGTCTCGATCGGGAGTAGTTAAATAATCATAATAACACCACACAATAGAGGATGTTTGCGACAAGCCTCGTATCGGGCCGTCAAATGACAAGTATACAACTTTGATTAGAAAAATACAATAATCTGTGTTTCATCTCACTAATTTACATGTTGTATCACAGTTGCAAATCCAACCCGGAGTAAAAGAAACCCGTAAGGTTAAACTTCAAGAATAATCAAATGTTTTTCACTTCTGTCCATCACATTACAGTTTTGGAGGTTTGCTCTAAAGAGGTTTTGGTTCAGTAGCACCACAGCGGCAGTGAGGTAACGAGAGAGCATTTAAGTCAAGTGCAGAGAGGTTGTCAGATCATGTCAGGCATTTCAAAAGTACTTTTAAACTAGAAAGAACAAAGTTTAAGATGTCAGGGATGATAAAGAGACGTTGTGCTGTTTGTGGAAGTCTCTGTACATCCAGCAATAGCTGAACACATTGTAATGTAGCATATGCACATGTATCAGGATAATCAATAAACTTTGGAGTTTTCAGAACGCTTTTAACCTGATGAACTGTGTTCGTTAATCACTAAATCGGCTCCGAACGGTCTGCTAAAGATGAGCCCACTTGACACCTTTGTTGCCCTCCGAGGTAACACAGGAGGCCCAATTTCCTTGCTCTTAGGACATCAAAGGGGCCCCTCATGTGGACTACGGGCCAGATCCACATTCCAACGCCCCACACACACAGGCACACACAAAAACACACACACAGACACATACAGAAACACACAAACATACATTTTTGACTGTATACAATTATGCCAACACATATACCCATCCTGTATTTTGAAGCGTATGCATGTTTCCTAGTGTTTAAATTAGTGTATTTGTGCTAGTGTGCATTTTAATGATAGAATTCTGTCTGTAAACCATAACTTCCTTTCTATGCCTTTCTGATCTGTCGAGTTTGATCTCTCCGTAAAGCTCCGGACTCGAGCTATTCATTGAGATATGTCACACAGCGGACAAATGCATTTTTCTATGTGTTTAATGATCCTGTGAAGAACGGACTCCATCTCGAAATCCGATCTGATAGTCATTAAGTATGCAAATTCAGCTAGGAGACCATTTCACTGAAGAGTCAGTGGATGAGGATTTTCTAGGGTTTAAATATAGATGAAATTGTGTATTGAATGGATTCTTTGTATTGAAAGGTCAAACTATTTGGGATTACAAACTAATAGTACAGTAGAATCCAAATGTTGAATGCAAGAACTATAGTGATTTTGACTAGATAATGAGCCGTTAAAGCTACATTTAATGCAAGTGTTTTTTGTTTGTTTGTTTGTTTGTTTGTTACAGAAGAAACAGTCAGCTTTCTGAGCTCCACAAACAAAAATATCATTTATAACTTTACACTAAATAAGTGATTCCATGTAAATTAATTTGTTATTTCCCTTTACTGTACACAAATAGATTTCAATTTTGTTTTTAATTTTGCAACATTTATGTCACGGATTGTGTTGTAAGATACAAAGACATGATGAAGAAAGTGGGATATAACATGCTTATTTAATCCACAAGATAAGATCCAACACCAATAGGCAGTTTCAACACAACATTAACACTGACAAAATCCAACAAAGACACACAAACTGAACTGAACTTAAATAGACGGGATAATGACAGTAGCACACCTGAACACAATGACAAAATCAAATCAGTGACTATGATGACAAACAAGGCAAGGAGAAACAGTGAACGGAAACAAACAGTCTTTGTTGGTGTGATTGTGTTACAATTTACTTGTAAAATGTTTGTTTGATTATTTTGAGGAATCTGCAAAAATATGCTTTTCACCCTCCACTGAGAAAATCCTGTGCGTTTAAAAAAGACTAAATAAAAGTTTATGAGCTTCACATCAAATAACATTTTACTACTTGTATAACATGTTTTCTATCGTTTACAGAAATTAGCGGTGACCATGACAATTAACATCCAAAAATATTGATTCTGTCATAGAAAATCACTTCAGCAGTTTTATTTCCTGATCATGTTTCTTTAGTCCTCAGTGTTGTTTAAATCCACAGCAAAGACATCTGAAGAACTTCCTGTACTGCTGTCTGATCTGGACAAGAATGAGACGAGAGGAGCTGAGTGACTTCATGACATCAATTTAACCTCTGAAACTCATCAACCATAGTGAAATTTGTTTATAATAAACAGATATGACTAGATTTGCATTTTCAAAGTATATACTGATGCTTTCCTTTCCCTTTCTGTCTCTGAAGACACTGAAATGGTTTACTCATAGAGAAGAATTGAAACATGTCTGACCTGTTTATTGAGGACACAATAGATCAGGAAAATGAAGGTTCCCTGCTGGGAGTTCAAGATCAGGAAGAGGATCTCCAGCTCCTTACTGTCATTAGTGAAGAAACCCAGAATCCAGGAGCAACCAAGAACCACAAACTGAGCCAGTGTTTTAAATGTCATAATCCTGCAGAGGAGAGGAATAAATGAGAGAGAGTGTAAATGTGTCTTTATTGACTATTTTTCTAACAGAGCAATTAAATCATGTTTGTTACTTGGTTTGTTTCATCTGTAAAACTTCTGCATTGAGATTTGTGAGAGTTGAATCCACACAAGAATCCACTGCTAAGCACCTCCCTCTTTTTGGAGCTGATCTGTGATAGGTTCTTCACACAGATGAAGAGCAGCACAGCTTCAATGAACATCCACACAAAGCCGGAGAGAAACAGGAACTGCAGCACACCTGATATCGCGGCACACAACACCTGGAGACCAAGAGAGACGGTCATGATGATTCTCAGTGAGGCTGTGCTGAGCTGTAGGGCTCCTTCATCATTCTCACCTGATGACGGCGTATGAGGCTCAGGAACTGTTGTGTGAGCAGGAACAGAAGGTGAGCCAGCAGAAGACTGATGCAGATGTGGTGTGGCTAACAAAGACATCTCTAGCATTAATTTTGATCTTGGCTTGTCTTGAAAAGCGAATTTGACGTTTGTCATAGGAGAAGTCACACTGCAGGACTGTGCGCCAAATCTTCGGACAGGGTCATTAACCGGCTGTCGGTAAACATGTCAAACTAGATATCAAAGACTACAGACTTTTTGCTTAGGATTATAGGAATCATTTAGGATTCTCAAAAGTTGTCTCAGACGACCTGACTTTAAAGATGATTTGCTAGAACTCTGCACTGGCCAAAAATTTGAGCGGTGAGTGAATTCTAACTTAAAACACATATGATTGGCCATTGCATTCAAGACATCAACAAACATGTTTTTCTCTAATATATGCTATTATTATTATGAAGAAAACAGATCCTAGATCAGCAGTTAGGGGCAGCTTTTCAGTCTAAAAGCAATCAGAAGCAGCAGCAGGCAGTGGTTTGAGACTCTAGCTGTGGAGCCTCTTAAAGTTTGTTACTTTTTGTTACTTTGTTTCATCTGTGAAAGTTCAGCGTTCAGATTTTTGAGAGTTGAGTTCAGACTGATGGTGATGCAGATGAAGAGAATCATGTTTAACTGAAAAGTAGAAAATGAAGAACTAATCACCTTGTTTTCCCTTTAATATGAATTAAAATCAAGAGAAATAAGAAATGTGCTTACCACTAGTATGACACAAACAGGACCCAGAAAACTCCAGATAAAATCTTTATCCATTTTAATCCAGCAGCTGTTTAGAGGAAAACACAATATAATTACTGCATATATTTTTCAGAAATACTATTTCAGGTTTTGAGTTTTTAAATATTTTTAAAGTATGTATGTGCTGATACAGTGTATGTAAAGAATGCATTTATATCAAATGGCGGAAATGTCAAGAAATGTTATCTACTGGCCAACAAATGAACACTGTCTGATTATGATTCAGGTGGCATCATAAATCAGGAGTCAGATTGGGATCAAAGCTAATGGAGCATTCAAAATACTTCATCCAGTTCCATTTGGTTAAGATCTGATTCATCACGTCAGTATGGATGTCACATACCTCCAAGCTGTTATAAATGTCACAAAAGCCCCGAGCTGTTTTATTTCCTGCTAATCAAATTACTTTCAAACAACAACTCACTGTTCGCTGCCGTAGCCTTCAGGAACCATCACAACAGACGTGGCCACCACAACCAGAGCAACTGTATATCCATTATGTTGTTGTTTTTTTTCATACTTTTGGTGCATGTTATATTCATTTTGAGAAATATGCTTAATCCACTTTAAATAATCTTAAAGCATTGGAAAGTTGTGTTTGAGAGAGCGGTTCACATGTAAATGGAGCTTTTTGTGAGGGAATTTTTTTATTTTTTATTTTTTTGAACTTTGGAATCCATGATATTTTTGTGCATGCCTGTTTTTCTCTTGTGTAGTTGATTATTATTCTTATTTTTATTTTTTGTTGTTGTTTTTTTATACTTTTTTTTTTGTCATTCCTACATAAGAATCTAACATAATGAATCTAACAGTTTGAATTCAGCAATGTGATGATTTATTTGTGTCACTCATGTTTATTGTTGTTGATATTAAAAGGTAAATGTATCTGGGCCTGGAATTAAAATTGTTGTGATGTAATTATTTTTCTTTCTTTCTTTCTTTCTTTCTTTCTTTCTTTCTTTCTTTCTTTCTTTCTTTCTTTCTTTCTTTCTTTCTTTCTTTCTTTCTTTCTTTCTTTCTTTCTTTCTTTCTTTCTTTCTTTCTTTCTTTCTTTCTTTCTTTCTTTCTTCCTTCCTTCCTTCCTTCCTTCCTTCCTTCCTTCCTTCCTTCCTTCCTTCCTTTTTTTTAATATGATGTACTTAACTGAGATGTGATATCATGATCTGAGAGATTATTAGATCAGAGCTAATATTGGAGCATTCAAAATACTTCATCCAGTTCCATTTGATTGAAGATCGGATTCATCACGTCAGTATGGATGTCACATACCTCCGAGCTGTTATTTACCTCAGTAGATTCCCAAAACTTGTTATTATTTTTTTTGTTGTTGTTATTTGTATTAGTTTACTTATGGCCAAACGAAATGTTTATGTTTGTATATGATACAGTTTGTATAAATTACTGCAAATTTCTAATTAATCCCCTTTAATTCCTGTAAATTCTCATTAAGTGTCCACCTTGGAATATTACCAAAATTCCCCAACTTAACTTCACATGGAAACTTTCCAGAAAATTTACCGGAAATTTTCATCCCCTTTGCAACCGTAATCCTAAGCAAAACTAAAGACAGCGACGAGGAGAGCAGTTCGTTCTAGCCGTGTTACTGTTAGTTCCTGCAGAGATATTTAACACAGGCTGAAAACTGTCAAATGATAACAAAGTGATTTAGTTTTCACGTGAATACTGATGTCTGTTCTGTCTATCTATCAATTTGATTTTGACTTCATGTCTGTCTGTAACCCTTGCAATATAAATAATATAAACCGAATTACTCCAATTAACACATACATCACATGTGAGTACATGATACAGTTTGAAAAGCTGATTCTTCATTATCATGAAAAATATCAGAGATTAGATGATCTGCAGGATTTCCTCTGCTCAACAACAGACTATAAATTACTTGAAACATGAATCACTAACAGTTAATAAAGACCAAACAACTGCAGGATTAATAGTGACACTAAAGCACTTTATTCTCATCTGATATATGAAGTATTTCAAGAGTGTCTTACCTGATATGAGTTTATCTTTAAATGATCTTCGGCTGAAGACATGTAAACATTTGAGAGTCAGAGGTGTCAATGACAATTATCACCTGAGAAAACACAATCTGTTTTCTCCTCCTGCTCAAATTCAAATTCATATTCAAATTCATACACAAAAACAGAACACATGCCAAGATGATTTTATATGTATGAAACCAACATGAATACAAAGGTCACGTCTAACTTGGCACATTTGCTTTGTTTGAACTAGGCTTTTAAAAGTTTCTCCAAAAGATGCTCTTCATTAAAAGAAGTCAAATGTCACATATTTGTGCCCAGTGTGAATAGTTTCATAGGATCCTATTGTTACTATATTGTAAAATCTTGTTTGCAGCAAATTCTTGATCAGGTTTCAAAAGGCCCAGAGTCTAAGTTCATCTATGATCCTAGTTGCGATCTTGTATATTATTTGAACTGTTCATGATTTGAGTGTGAATTTACATTATTCAAAGTGAACAGTTGTATGTATTACTTTCACACTACATTTATGTCCATTTTGGAGAGTGAAACCTTTGAACCCTGTTGATTTTCACTATAGTTTGGAGGAACACCTTATCTCTTTATTCCCATTCTTCTGTGATAAACACAGATCCGCTACTTTACATCTTGCATCAGAGATGCAAATCCACCAAGGAGTAGATGAATGCCTGACGTCATCTGAGCTAATATTTAATCATTTAGTTTCATTTGTTGCTGATGTAGCCCAAAATCATCCCTTATTATTTGAGAAAAGACTTGTTTATGATTGAAAATTATAGTTTTTCAGGTCTGTTCTGGTCTGAAACTCCACCATAAAGAGTGCAGGAGGAAGACACAGAATGCCTGAACTTGATCAAATTGTTTTCTGTAATGAAGTGAATTTGTTCCAAACAAATTGCAAGTAAATGATCGTGCAATACATAAGCAATAATCTCATAATCTCTGGTTAGTTTATATAATTTATATTAAATGAACTCATGCACTCAAATCTTATTGTATTTTAACATTTTTTGTAGGTTTATTTTTGTGTGTGTGTGCGTGTAAAAACATTTATGGTCTCATTGGGGTGAAATTACTATTAAGAATATATCATCCCTCAGTTACTCTGTAACTATGCTTGTCAAAGTATGTAAAGCTGTTTCTAAACGTAGATATTTTCATACCTGTAAACTATGCCATATTTGAGTCTGTGATATCATTCAGTCAATGTGAATAATGTCTTGTGGATGAATGAACATGTCTATGATTAAAACTTTAATTATATGATAATATTATGAACATATAATCTCTGAAGTGGCTGGTAGAGTATATGAAGATATATGGTGAAACATCTGTTGTAAAAAGTGTAATTCTACTAGATAATGTCCTTTATATTTAATAGAGACTCATTAAAGCTGCAGAAAAACACAAGGAAACAAATACATTATTTACTGATTAATATCAATATGCAAAAAAATTACATTTACTGTCTTCGTCACACATAATATTCTTAAAGGTTAACTAAAGGATTATAGTGAACAAAAGGAAACACAAATTACTTTAGGGGTCTCAAGTTAAATAAATCACACACAGGTCTAAAAGAATGAGGCAACAAACCCTCCACCAAGAAACTAATAGTAAAGAAAGTTCAAAGATTTACATCAAAATTGATGACAGTTATAAAATAAGACCAGTATACATTAGGATAATTTACAGGCAGAAGCTGAGACTGGTGTTAATATCTGAAAGCGTTGATTATGTTGTAGTGTTAATTCACTGTATGATAATGGTGCTTCATTCATTTCCTGAATATGGATGCTGTAGTCCTCAACATTTTTTCTGGACACTTTTGATGTTGTTGGGTTTGAGTCCACAGCAAAGACATCTGAAGCACTGCTGTCTGACCTGAACAAGAATGAGATGAGAGTTGCATTTTCAGAAGTAAATGATGCTTTGCTTTTCTTTCTTATGTTGTTTCTGCAGAGAGTGAAACGGATTCCATATGGAGCAGGATCATAAAATGACTGAACTAATTGCTGAACACAAAAAGTCTTGAGAAAGCCGGGCTTAAAAGTTTAATTTTTGACAGTTAAATAGTTTTTTTAATAATTTTGAATAGTTTTGCTCATTTGAACAGGATGAAAATGGAAGAATTATTTATTTAATTAGTATTTTCATGGAGAAAATTACAATGTTAGCATGAGATGTCCATAAAGATGTCAGTTTTTTTTTTTCAAAATTGTATAAAAATGTATATTTACAGAGAAAATGCAGTAAAATTCAACAATTATACTATTATTATTTTTTTTTTAATAAAACTGCTAAATTTCCTTAAAAATATAAATTCAGACCACTGAACAAACAGGCCTCCTTCCTTAAATAAAGGTAAATTCATTAAGTTTAACCTGAGATGTCCATAAATATACATAAATGTAATTGTAATGATTGAGCATTATTGAAGACAGCTGATGACAACAAGCAGAATTTCTGAAGGAAAGAGAAATACAAGAACTACAGCTAACTTGAGACACAGCTTTAGATGAAATCAACTGAAAATAAAAGACATTAAATCTCTCAAGATCTCAGCAGATGAGGATTAAACAACTCCACAAACACCATTACCAGCTTCACTTATTACTAACCAGATTGACTTTATTTCTGTCATACCAGATATGGGATACAAGCTATTGAGAATTAACAGAGGTTTAGATGTTGGTGATTTATTGATTTGTATTGATTTGTTCACCATTATTGAGATCAGTGTTTGTTTTAGTCAACTTTTGAATATTAGTTTTTCTCTGGCTGTTGTAACTGTGTCTCTAAAATACATTTTGTATGGCAAAAAAAGTAGCTGAAGTAAAATGTGATCAGATGAATTTGGGCATTTAAATTTAAAATCATTGACCTGATTCACTGATCTCATTTAAGAATCTAATCTCCAATATATGGGAAATGTTTTACATTTTTGATGATGAGATCCATCAGTGTTAGTGAAAAATATGAAGGATTTTAAAAATAGTTCATCCTCAAAACATTTTGAACTACTGCTTCATCGTTTTCAACTACTGCTAGCATGTTTTGTGATTTTCAGAATGGATAGGTTAATCTTTTTATTTTGTTTCTTGTCACCATTGTTGAGATTCATACGTTGATTCTTAATGTCTTTCTGTGTCTAAATTGCACAGTAGTTCAAAGCTTTTTTTGTGAATGATGTTTAAAAACCCTTCATTACTGATAACTCAGCATTGCTTGATCTTCTGCTGTAGTTTCACGGTGATGGTAATGTAAAATTAAGGTGTAGTAGAAATATAACACACTTCTGATTAAACACTGGAAGGGTTCAGTGAATCAAGTGTTACATGTTGATTATGTCATAATCAAAACATAACCAGCAACACCTAATCACATTTTCTCTTAGCTTTTTTACCACAACAAATGTGTCTTAAAACATGGTTACAGCAACCAACGATAAACTAATGTTAAAAATTCAAAAGCCTAGAGTCCAACTAAAACAAACACTGTTCTCCATAACGGTGACACGAAACAATAAATCATCAACATCTAAACTTCTGTTAATTCTCAGTAATAACTTTTGTAGACGTATGACAGAAATGAAGTCAGTCTCGTTAGTAATAAGTGAAGCACCACCAGCACTGCACATTTTGTATGTCTCCCTCATCTAGCACACCTTTCAAATCATGAGCTCATTAGTAGAGACTGCAAGACATGAAATGGATATGACAGATATAGAGAGACATACAAAATGTGCAGGGCTGGTGGAACTCCAGGACAGGTTACAGAACCACTGCAATAAGAGAACTGTAAAATTATCATTAAACTGCTGTCACCTCTGCTGCCAGTATTTCACTGTTTGCAATTTATGGATGTTATTGTAGTTTGTGGTCAGCTTGCTTTTTCTTTTTGCAGTCTAAACATGTTACTTCAGTTGATGGTCTTTGACAGTTTTTTTTTCCATCAATGGTAAACGTTTGGCACCCTGTGCTACCATGCATTTTTTTTTTTTTTTTTTTTTTTACAATGTGGAATATAGTAGTACATTGAGTGATGCCTGACCTCATTATTAAAGACACAATAGATCAGGAAGATGAATGTTCCCTGCTGAGAGTTCAAGATCAGGAAGAGGATCTCCAGCTCCTTACTGCCATTAGTGAAGAAACCCAGAATCCAGGAGCAACCAAGAACCACAAACTGAGCCAGTGTTTTAAATGTCATAGTCCTGCAGAGAGGGAAAAAAAGAGAGAGTTAATTGTCTACATGTTCTGTTCTTTTATAGTAGAACAATAAACAATGCATATTACTTGGTTTGTTTCATCTGTGAAACTTCAGCGTTCAGTTTTTTGAGAGTTGAGTTCAGATTGATGAAGATGTTGATGAAGAGAATCATGTTCAACTGCAGAAAGAAGAAAACAAATATCACAGTTTTCTTTACTTAAACAGCCCATGTGAAAATGTCTGTAACGGTCACCTTTGGCTTGCTTAGTTAAGGACACTTGATATTTGATATTCAACAGTTTTTTGATCTTTTGACACCATTGTATACGAACTGAACTGAGCTGGA
This sequence comes from Megalobrama amblycephala, assembly GCF_018812025.1. Taxonomy (NCBI): domain Eukaryota; kingdom Metazoa; phylum Chordata; class Actinopteri; order Cypriniformes; family Xenocyprididae; genus Megalobrama; species Megalobrama amblycephala. Next base: position 60,514,162 of record NC_063044.1, on the reverse strand, counting down.
TGATTGAAGCTTGATTCTTACAATGGAATGATTTAATACTGAATTTACTTAAGATGGATACTGACAATATTTACTTTAAAATTATATACCAGTTATCACTGTAAAGCTGCTTTGACACATTCTGCATTGTTAAAAGCGCTATATAAATAAAGGGGACTTGACTGGAACTTACTGCTAGTATGACACAAACAGGACCCAGAAAACTCCAGATAAAACCTTTATCCATTTTGATCCAGCAGCTGTTTAGAGGAAAAGACAATATCAAAACTGAATTAATCAGTCCGAAAAATTATTTCAGTTGCTGACTGTTGAAATACTACTAATGAAGTGTAGAAAATTACAAATGCATTTTAATCTTCTGGTTTTGATAAAAATGTAATAAAAAATTCCAGAGAGCAGCATTGTTCCAAAAGACCTGTGAGTTATCAGTCATAAACTAAAATCTTTATTTCATCTAATCCAAAGAGTAGAAAAAAGAAAAAAAAAAACTCACTGTTTGCTGCCATAGCCTTCAGGAACAAGCCCGACAGACACGCCCACCACAACCAGAGCAATCATATATCCAATCACACACAAGTATCCAGTGCTAAGCACCTCCCTCTTTTTGGAGCTGATCTGTGATAGGTTCTTCACACAGATGAAGAGCAGCACAGCTTCAATGAACATCCACACAAAGCCGGAGAGAAAGAGGAAGTGCAGCACACCTGATATCACGGCACACAACACCTGGAGACCAAGAGAAACGGTTATGATGATTCTCAGTGAGGCTGTGCTGAGCTGTAGGGCTCCTTCATCATTCTCACCTGATGACGGCGTATGAGGTTCAGGAACTGTTGTGTGAGCAGGAACAGAAGGTGAGCCAGCAGAAGACTGATGCAGAGGTTGATTCGTGCCACATTATTCACTCCAGGACTCCACTGACAAAGGGCAAAGGTCAACAGGGACAAACTGAAGAACACCAGCCCCATGATCACACACACCAAATTCAACAGATCCAGCAGTGAGTCGCTCTGAGAAAACATCAAAACAAGAATCTGTGAGACAAATTCAGTGACTTTTCCAGCTGTCCAAACTAACACTTCTGAGCACATCAATAGCTCCTTTTACATAGACCCTAATAATCTTTTTGTAGTAGCATAGTTGGAATAAAAAGTCACATGTAACCACATCAATCAGAATGAATTATACAAATTTAAATTTCATTTAGATTGTAAGTGGTTTAAACCTTTTCTAATTAGCGATGTCCCGATCACGTTTTTTTACCCTTGAGTCTGAGTCTGAGTCATTTGATTTTGAGTATCAACCGATACCGAGTCCCGATCCGATACTTCTATAATACATAAAAAACAATAAAGAAGAGCGAAAAAAACAGATCCAGGATCCAGGAACAGTGCTTTTCAGGTTTTTCAGGTATCTAACAGTAGTTTTCACGTACAGAAAATGGATAAAGTAATCAAATATAAAATATCACTGCATATTATCTTTACTGTATAAAATAAATAAAGATTAATCATTACTGAAGTTACAAAAACTATTCAGTCAAGAGCAGTGAGTGATTTCTTTGTTATTTGTTGTTTGATTTAACATTAAAATCAGGCAGCAGGAATAGTTTTTTTTCCCTTTAAGACATGCACGATCTAGTACATATAGGCCTACTGTTACACATGCGCTGTCTTTCTCGACTAATATACGTTCACTTAAGACATAACCGACTATGTTTGCTAGGATACTTGCTAAGACGGGCATGTTGACAATTTTTTGTATGAATTTGTCCGCTGAAGCGCAAGACTTGAAAGTCGCTGACTGAAATAAGTGCGTGCGCGCTTCGGATGAGTGCACACAAAACTTCTCACAGCGCGTGCGAGTTCTCTTTCTGGTTTAGACAGGCCTAGATAGTTAAATTGGACCCACTTTATATTAACCCTCTGGAGTCTGAGGCTGATTTGGGGCCTGGAGAAGTTTTGACATGCTCTGACATTTGTGCTTTTTTCAGTTGTTCATAAATATATAAATGACAAAAGTGTCATTACACTGTATACAGCACAAACTAGGCTACAATAATATGTGAGGAACATGTATGTACCTGTTTGTGTTTTTGAAGGAATAATGTTTATGCGTGGTTACTGAAAAAACAAAAAACTTAAGTCACTGAAATAAGGCCAAAATAAGTATATTAAATCTGTGTTCACAAGACTTTTGGGTATTGGAGGTTGTAAACTAGAGTTTTTGCTTCAAAATTATGTAAAAATTATGCTGCCTACTCCTTCATATAAAACAATATATTGATTTAGTTTTTGTAAGACACTTTTTGCCAAGAAACACAGTATGCATGGAGGCGTGAATCACCACTGAAAAATGGGCCATTCTCACCTGAGAAGACAAAAGAATTGGATAGTAATGAGCTGAAATGACTTGCATATTAATGAGGCATTTCAGTCAGGTAGGCTGTGAAAAAAACCTTCTGTGATGTCTCAAGCTCATCATGATATATGAAACATACAGAAAAATATTATTACAATATAAAGTAATGGTTTTATATTATACTTTAAAATATAATGTATTTCTGTGATGCAAAGAGTCTGAATATAGGCTTTTAGTTTAAAAGCATGCACATTTGGAGAAATATTGGATTCTCATATGCTTATGTCAATTTTCTATACAGAGAAGTTATATTTATTTAATATTCATTGTCATTACTATGAGCGCTGGTGTTTTCAATTCATCCTTGAAGTCGGAGGGCGCTCTCTGTGCATTTTTAGTCCACAAATTCATCTAAAAGAAGAAGAGGCTATTCCATGAATGGAGTTTCCAATTCATACTGCAGCCGGAGGGCGCTAAAGAAACAAAAACTCATCTAAAATTCATCTATAGAAGAAAAGAAAACAGGAACTAACCGCATGTCTTCTAGAGCTCCCTAACCATGACTTTTACATCCAGATAAACACTTTTCAAGACGATAAATACACGATTGAGACGATGAATGCATGTATTGCCTCTGAATTTGCGTCTGAATAGCGCTGGCTCCGTGAGCGTGGCCGCATTAGCAGATAATGAGCTGAATCACGGACTTCTGACATGGCTCTCTTTTCATACAGATTACATAAACACAGAAGGTTTGTTTTCGATTTGACTTAAATGATTTAAAACCTGACATCTTAACGTTTTTTTAGATATAAGTTTAACTTTTCTGTGATTAGTATTCACTAAGTTACAGTTCATTTTCTGAGAACTATCAGATTGGACTTCGTTCAGAGGGAGAGGAGAAATCACGCATCATGTTAGTTTTCTTTATTTTACAAAAAGCACAACATTGTTTTTACTCTGAGTGTATACAAATAAAAGAAGATATTCTATAGTTTCAATTGATATATTACTTATGTCTCTATGACAAAAAATTACGGAGTATTTTAAGTCTGTTTTGCTGCAATGTGAAAAAAACCTGCAAAACGCGCCGGCGCGTTTTCAGACCTGACCTTAACTACTGTGTACTTACATTTAAATTAATCATTTGAAACAATGCACTTATTGTGTACATACATGTTTTTACATTGTACTTATATTTTAAAAACACCTGCATGTAATTACATGTGTAATTAATTTCTGTAATTACATTTATAATTACACTGTTGACCCATCCCTTAACCCTTACCCCTACCCTTAAACCTACCCATACCACCAAACCTGTCCCTAACCTTACCCGTATCCACCTCAATAGCTGCAAAAGTGTTTTGCAATTCAATATGAACCCAATAAGTATATTGTACTTATTTTTTTGATGTAAGTACATAGTAGTTAATGCCACTTAATATAAAGTGGGACCGTTAAATTAGAACATTTAAGAACATTTTATAATAAGTGCCTTAAAAAAAAAAAAAAAAAAAAAAAAAAACATTACTGGTGTGCATCTTGTGACAAAACAATGGCAAGTTCCTTTAATTTAAGAAAGGTCAAACATGCATTTTAGTCTAGGTCTAGCTTAAACCTTGTCTGTGATACCAGGCTGTAAACTAAACTCTTGATCAGTTTTTAAAACTGAAACTGTTCTGCTCATGAGCAAAGATGTAGAAATGGCTTAATGGCTTAGTGCTGCATGACAATGTTGTCCCAACAGTCCTTGCTTCAGACTTGTCACGGTTCATGGATTCACTTACTCGCCCTCTTGTGGTTGTGGTGTGTTGCCTGTGGTTACTGATTGTGTGGGCATCACCCACCTGTTTGATTGTGATGTGCTGCCAGCCGTGTCTTGTCCTGTGTTTATTATTTTCGTGCATGTCTACATGGTGTCTTTGTCAGTTCGTTGCAGGCTGTCCCGGTGTCGTATGTTCCGTGTTTCACTTCCCGTTTCCTGGATTTCTGGACTATCGTCTTGTGCCCGCGTCTGGGTGGATTATATGAACTGTCGTCTTGTGCCCACATCTGGGTTGGATTATCCTTGGTTTCTGATACCCGCTGCAGCCCTGCGCCACCCTGTTCATCTGCCTCCGCATGCCATTGCTTCAGCACGCCTCAGTCACTGCAACGTCTGCCCATTTGGAGTGAAGTTATTGTACAGCGTATTCTGTCAATAAATATTGTTTTACTTGCACTTGGATCCTCTCTCCGTGTTCATTTCCTGACAGAACGAACTGACCAAGAATGGATCCAGCAAGGTCGTCGGATCTTCAGGAGTATTTGAGCAAGAGCGCTCAACGGATGGATCAGCAAGACGAGCAGGTGATGGCCACTGCTCATGCCGTGCAAGCGTTGGTGGCGCAGGTGGCCGAGCTCTCGACCCAGGTAGTACATCTTTCATCTCCCACTGCGCCAGCACCACCGTCCGTTCCCCACTCATCCGCCAGCACGCAACAGGAACCTCGCATTCCTGCACCTGAGAGGTATGGTGGAGAACCTGATACTTGTAGAGCTTTTTTGTCTAAATGCTCTATTTATTTCTCTCTGCAACCTAACACGTTCTCTTCTGAGGAGTCTAAAGTAGCGTTGGTTATGACGTTATTGACTGGACGAGCGGCGTTATGGGGAACGGCGGTGTGGCAAAACAGCCATCCGTGCTGCTCCTCGTTCCAGTCCCTGTCGCAGGAGATGAGGCGAGTGTTCGACCGTTCGGTGGCGGGACGGGAGGCTGCTCGCAAGCTCGCGGACCTGCGGCAGGGAGCTCGACCTGTTTCCGACTACGCCATTGAGTTCCGCACCCTGGCGGCGGAGTGTAAATGGAACGAGGAGGCGCAGTGGGATGTGTTCCTGCATGGGCTGGCCGACCGTGTTCAACAAGAAATTTATCCACTGGATTTACCCACCACCCTTAACGGACTGATTGAGCTCGCGCTGCGAGTGGGTGGCTGTTTGCACGAACGCGCTGAACACAGGAAGCCTGTAGCGCGTCTCGAAGAGCTGGTTGCTATGGGGATCAGCGGAGAGAGCACGGTCGGTCTCCCGTTCGGTCCTGAGCCCATGCAGGTGGGGAGAGCTCGGCTCTCCCGGGAGGAGAGGACACACCGGAGGGAGAAAGGACTTTGTTTGTACTGTGGTGGAGCTGGACATTTTCTTAAAGACTGCCCAGTAAAAGACAAAGCCCGGCAGTAGGACCGAAGTTACTGTCGGGCGGTCTAACCTTGGATAAACCCTCGTCTGCGACGCTCCTCCCGGTGAGACTGCAATGGGTATCGGGACATCACACCTGCCAGGCTCTGGTCGACTCAGGCGCTGAGGGAAGCATAATGGACTGAGATCTGGCAATACGTTTGCACATTCTTATTCGCCCTCTGGGTCGCACCATATCTGTTTTCGCTCTCAATGGACAGAAATTACCCACCATCACACACGCCACGGAGACCATAACTGTCATCATTTCTGGTAATCATACTGAACTGCTGTCATTTTACCTCTCCAGATCTGTTCATCATCCCATCATCCTGGGGCATCCATGGCTGGTGGAACACAAGCCCAGGATCGAGTGGGGCCAGGGATCCGTGGTGGAGTGGAGTCAGCATTGTCATGCGTCTTGTTTGTTGTCTGCGTGTTCTTCTGTGTCTCGTTCTGTGTTGCAGGAGGAGTCGGTGAACCTGTCAAACGTGCCCCAGGAGTACCTCGACCTGAAGGAAGTGTTCAGTTCGTTCTGTCAGGAAATGAACACGGAGAGAATGTTGCGATGTCGGGTTGCTCAGAATCCTTCCTCCTGGAGTCAGCAGCTTCCTTGGGTGGAGTACACGCACAACTCGTTACCAGTGTCGGCTACGGGCCTGTCGACTTTTCAGTGTAGTCTAGGTTACCAGCCACCTGTTTTTCCCAGTCTGGAATCCGAAGTCGCGGTCCCCTCCGCTCACGCCTTCGTCCAGAGGTGTCGTCACACATGGAGAAGAGCCCGAGAGACTCTTCTTCAGGTGGGAGCGCGCACCAAGGCCCAGGCCGATCGCCACCGGCTGAAGCCTCCCGTATACGTCGTTGGTCAAAAAGTGTGGCTTTCATCCAAGAACATTCCGCTCCGCTCCGTGAGTAACAAGTTAGCACCCAAATTCATTGGCCCGTTTACGGTCACCAAAATTCTTAGACCGGTGACTGTCCGCCTCAAATTGCCACCAGCTTACCGCAGAATTCATCCCGTCTTTCACGTGTCTAAAATTAAACCTGTTTTTCATTCTAACATTAATCCGCCGGTTCCGGTTCCTCCCCCGCCGCGACTCGTAGATGGGGAACCTACTTATTCGGTCCGTCGTATCTTGGACGCTAGGCGGAGGGGATGCGGATTCCAGTACTTGGTGGACTGGGAAGGTTACGGTCCGGAGGAGAGGAGTTGGGTTCCTGCCAGGGACATCCTGGATCACTCTCTTATTGATGATTACTATCAACAGGTAGGCTCTCCTGGGAGCGCCAGGACGCGCTCGTAGGAGAGTGGGTACTGTCATGGTTCATGGGTTCACTTACTCGCCCTCTTGTGGTTGTGGTGTGTTGCCTGTGGTTACTGATTGTGTGGGCGTCACCCACCTGTTTGATTGTGATGTGCTGCGAGCCGTGTCTTGTCCTGTGTTTACTATTCTCGTGTGTGTCTACATGGTGTCTTTGTCAGTTCGTTGCAGGCTGTCCCGGTGTCGTATGTTCCGTGTTTCACTTCCCGTTTTCTGGATTTCTGGACTATCGTCTTGTGCCCGCGTCTGGGTGGATTATATGAACTGTCGTCTTGTGCCCGCGTCTGGGTTGGATTATCCTTGGTTTCTGATACCCGCTGCAGCCCTGCGCCACCCTGTTCATCTGCCTCCACACGCCATTGCTTCAGCACACCTCAGTCACTGCAACGTCTGCCCATTTGGAGTGAAGTTATTGTACAGCGTATTCTGTCAATAAATATTGTTTTACTTGCACTTGGATCCTCTCTCCGTGTTCATTTCCTGACAAGACTTATTTGCAGACGTGTTGTTTTGGTAAATTATTTGATAAATGTAAGCAGCACAGCACAAAGCTTTGTGTGCTCATTATCTTCTAATTAGGACCCGTAATACAGGGAGTGCAGAATTATTAGGCAAGTTGATTTTCTGATCATATTTTTTTCCCAAGCACATTTTACCAATTCCAATCCACATCAATCTTAATAACTACTATTAATATTGTTTTTAATCATTTATAAGTGATATATAATTGTTCATGAAGGCTGGAAATGAAAAATGCCTTATATTCAGGTGTGCAGAATTATTAGGCAAGTTTTCTTTTACAGGCAAAATGAGCCAAAAAAGAGATTTAACTCAGACTGAAAAGTCAAAAATTATTAAATACTGAGAAGGACGCAATACTAATGCAATACTAGAAATTGCAAAGTTAAAGCATGACCAAGGGACAGCAAAATGCTCATTGGGTCAGCGGGGTCAGACAACAACAGGTGGAAAAGAAAAGACACATGTTAACTGCAAAATAATTAAGAATTAAGGTGAAGAATTAAGTGTGAAACCATCAGGAACCCTTTAGTCTCCAGCGCCACCATTTTCCAGAGCTGCAACCTACCTGGAGTCTCCAGAAGTGCAAGGTGTTAGGATCTCAGAGACTTAGGTTAGCTAAAGAATCCTAAAAAATGACCTGCACTTGATAAGAATCACAAGCTGAAGTGTTATAAAATACATGAAGACTGGGTTTTAATAGGGCTTATAGACAGACAGATTGAGAGTGACTCCTGAAGGACCAGCACCACATCCTCTTGTACCACTGTTTGAAGAATTTATCCAGAATCTGGCAGTAAGGTGTGGGAGTTTACTTTTAGTCCATCTCTTATCCTGAAATGTCTGTCTTGCAGAGATGGACTAAAAATGATCTTCCAAAACTTACTGCCAGATTCTGGAAGATAAATTCTTCAGACAGTGGTACAAGAGGATGTGGTGCTGGTCCTTCAGGAGTCACTCTCAAGCTGTCTGTTTATAAGGCCTATAAAAACCCAGTCTTCATGTATTTTATAACACTTCAGCTTGTGATTCTTATCAAGTGCGGGTCATTTTTTAGGATTCTTTAGCTAACCTAAGTCTCTGAGATCCTGAGACCTTGCACTTCTGGAGACTCCAGGTAGGTTGCAGTTCTGGAAAATGGTGGCGCTGGAGACTAAAGGGTTCCTGATGGTTTCACACATAATTCTTAATTATTTTGCAGTTAACGTGTCTTTTCTTTTCCACCTGTTTTTGTCTGACCCCGCTGACCCAATGAGCATTTTGCTGTCCCTTGGTCATGCTTTAACTTTGCAATTTCTAGTATTGCATTAGTATTGCGTCCTTCTCATGAGTATTTAATAATTTTTGACTTTTCAGTCTGAGTTAAATCTCTTTTTTGGCTCATTTTGCCTGTAAAAGAAAACTTGCCTAATAATTCTGCACACCTGAATATAAGGCATTTTTCATTTCCAGCCTTCATGAACAATTATATATCACTTATAAATGATTAAAAACAATATTAATAGTAGTTATTAAGATTGATGTGGATTGGAATTGGTAAAATGTGCTTGGGAAAAAAATATGATCAGAAAATCAACTTGCCTAATAATTCTGCACTCCCTGTAGATACATTTATGTATTTTTAAAACAAAGAAAAGAAGCGATGGTAGAAGGATGGTTAGTGCCAACAGTGGGAAACTAATCTGTATATTCAAACAGTGAGAACATCACAAGTTAAATTCCAATTCGAAGCTTTTAACATATTAAAATGCACATCAACCTGATCACTTTATTTAGTTCTAGTAAACATTATGTTCAGATTCATCAATCAGAATGATTTCATACCGATTTAAACAAAAGGTCTCCATGTAAACATAGAGGGCCCTATTTTAACGATCTAAACGCAAAGTGTAAAAAATCCACTTTTGCTATTTTAACGACGGAAAAATGGTCCGTGCGCCGGGGCGCATTTTTGAAATGGGTTGTCCCTATTCTCTTAATGAGTAATGGGCGTAACGTTCAATAAACCAATCAGAGTGTCATCTCCCATTCCCTTTAAGAGCGAGATGCGCTCGCGCCATGGCGGATTGCTATTTACATGGCGTACACGCGATGAGTCAGTTAATATGTGTGTGTATTGGCACGATTGTTCAATTAATTAGCCAATTTCGTTCATCATTATAAGTAGTAATAGGCTGAATTGAAAATAGGTAGCCTAATTCTAATACACGCAATGACTATTCATCATTACATTTTTATATTTATGTAGACTACACAATAATATTATTTTACACTGTAATCCTTTTGTTTTTAATATTTGGCACGTTTGTGTGATGCGCATCCCTGTGTGTAATAAGCAAAGTCAACGCGCACTGTGGATGCGCCCAGAGGCACAGTTTCTACCAATGCGCTCTAACAAAAAAAATATTGCGCCATTGACTTTAGACTTTAGACCAGGTTTGAGTTGGTCTATGGCGCAGTCTATTTTCAGCTCCTTAAAATAGCAATGCGCCTGAACACACCTCTTTTTTAGACCAGCACGCCCATGGGCGCACTAACGGGCGCAAATGCATTTACTAATTTAAGGACGTGGCGCTGAACGGGAAAACGCGAACGGCGCCGGACGCAAACTAGCAAACACACTTGCGCTGCGCCTTGCGTCGCATTGCGCCGGGTGTATTATAGGGCCCAGAGTGTTTTTAGCCTTTTGTAAATATGATTAGGGTTAAATTGTGAACTCCTAAATCACCAATAGACAACTGGCATCTTGATTTCAGTGCATCTAAAATTGTATATCACTGCCCTGTATACTTTAAGTAAGCCAGATTGACAATCCACCACACATCCTTAAATTTTATGGCTGCCGCGAATAAACCAATCATGAAAATTAATCATCAAAATGAGCGTTCATTTAAATGCAATGTGTGGACTTTTTACACGGTCCCTTACGCACCATTTCCATTTAGCAATTTTTGTTTTTTTTTATTACCCCAACCTTAAACCTACCCTTAGTTATTTATAACACACTTTATGAGCACATGCGTTCCCTGGGATCAAACCCAAGATCGCATGATGGCATGATTGCATATTGCAATGCAATACCAATTGAGCTATGCGAAACCTGAAATATGATGCAGATAAAAGGGTCCAATGTAAGACCCGTAGACCTTCGTTCATCTTCGGAAATCCGATGGCTCAGTGAGGCCTGCATAGACAGCAATGGTACTTACTCTCTCAAGATCCATAAAGGAACTAAATGCATTTTTAAAACAGTTCATGTGAGTTCAGTGGTTAATATTATAAACCGATGAGAATACTTTTTGTGCGGCAAAAAAAATAATGACTTTTCAACAATATAGCGATGGGCCGATATTAAATCACTGCTTTACGAATCAAATCAGTGATGCAGACCATCGGATTTAATCAAAATATCTTTGTTTGTGTTCTGAAGATGAACAAAGGTCTTACAGCTGTAGAACGACATGAGGGTGAGTAATAAAGGACATTATTTTCATTTTTGGGTGAACCTACCCTTTAATTTTCTATTTCATGTATGCGTGTTTAGATTAGTCATGTGTTCTTGATTTAGTTAAAATTTTGGTTCACATTCATGGGAGTTTGATTCTGGTCCTTGCTTTAATGATGTGAACACAGTTACATGCTAAGAAAGAGTTATTTTTCTGTGGCCATGAATCAATGCTGAGATGATCAATACTGAGTGTTCGCTGGACGAACAGATTAATTGATTGTAATATTAATTCAGCTATATCAAGTTAATTCTGTTATTTGATCCAAATATTTATAATTAATTATAAAGGTCCCACTTTATATTAAGTGGCCTTAACTACTATGTACTTACATTTAAATGAATCATTTGATACAATGCACTTATTGTGTACATACATGTTTTTACATTGTATTTATAGTTTAAAAACACCTGCATGTAATTACATCTGTAATTAATTTCTGTATTTACATTTATAATTACACTGTTGACCCATCCCTTACACCTTACCCCTACCCTTAAACCTACCCATACCACCAAAGCTTTCCCTAAACTTACCCGTATCCACCTCAATAGCAGCAAAAGTGATTTGCATTTCAATATGAACCTAATAAGTACATTGTACCTATTTTTTGAGGTAAGTACATAGTAGTTAAGGCCACTTAATATAAAGTGGGACCATTATAAAAAGTTAATATTAAATATACATATTTACCTTTTGAGCTAATTTGCTGCAACACCAATTTTTTAGATCTTTAGTAATCCACTAGAAATCACTGCTTAAAATGCCAGAGTTTAGGTTAATGGATGCGTTTTGCACTGTTGCCGATTCAAGATTGCGTCATCATTATCCATCATCATTAAATAATTGTATCATCATTAAAATAATGTCACATCGTTACTGTAAAAAATTCGTTATTGTGTGAAATTTTGCGTTTGAAAGTTTTGTGTGAGGAGGAAAAAGTTCCCTAAAGACAGGAACACACCAAGCCGATGCCGACGAGCTAGTGGCGACGAAAGCGGACTCCGGGGTTGGCACACCAAACCGACGCTCGACAGCCGATGGCCAAGTAGCACGTTCTGCACCTGTGTAAGATGAAATGCCTTTCCGTACCAGCAGGTAGCAGTAGCTGAACAGCCAATCAGAATGACCAGATGGCCCGATGGACCGACGAGCTCCGACACCGATTCAACATGTCGAATCGGCCGAAAAAAATCAGAAAAATTCTATCAAAAAAAATATATTAAACAAATAGAAATAATAAGCCTTCTGGCCTTCTGGTGGATGACTGGTCCACCAAACTTACACACCATCATAAATCTTACCTGTCTGACATGTTCTCGTACCTTTGGTGGTCTGCTGGTTTGCATGATGAGAGCGAATGTCGACAGATGGACACAGGAACACACAGTGTAGCTGCTGTTGGTCTCTAAAACAGAACAACCATCTACAATCCACTCGCTGATATTCCAGTACACACAGGACAGAGAACCGCTGGGGTCGAACTCCTGCAAAATAAATAAATAAATAAATAATTACAAATAAAAACGTGCAAGGATTTTTGTCAAGTATTACATTTCTCTGAATTAATCTCTGCATTGGTACACAAATAATTATGAATTCAAAACTAAAACTTCTCCATATCTCCATATCTCCATATCATTAACGTCATTGCTGTGTTGAATAAAACAGGGAAGAGCAGAACTAGACATTTAAATGAACCGATCTCAAAGTTTTGGCCCTACAGAACACTTCAGTACATAAATATTCATTTCCATCAATTTTTCTTCTATTTAGTCTAAAAAGTCTATGAAAGTCACTCACTCTGATGTGTTTGAGGGTGAAGTTGACTGGTTTGGTGAGTTCAGTGTTGGTGGTTTTGGGAAGAGTAGCTGAGATCACAGTGGACATCATGGTTTTAACCGTGTCATTTGACGAGTTGAATAATTCTGGCTTCAGTAAAGTTTCCATTGTTGAATAGCACATAATTGCCACAGCAGCTGATTTTGTGTTACAGGGTGAAAAAAATAAATTTGGTTTAGTGGTAGTATACATGTTTCTATGATTGCGTGCAACCAAGCTTAAAGTGCTCATACCAAAAATATCTGACACTGGACATTGTGAAGTCATTTTTTTGAGTTGGGAGAGTCACACATAAAAAGTATTTGTAATTGTTTAGGTCCAGTCAGATTTACTGAATAGACATCTGTTAGATTATTGCTCCTGAGGCATGCCTCATCCCAGACCTCTTAATTGGCAATTGAATGAACAATCTCAGCGCTGAAGGAGAGTATAAAGCCTGATTTTTATTTAGCAGGGTCAGAGATTATATAGAAAGGGTACGAGGGGTGTAGCAATGAGAGAGAGAATACATCACATAGCTCATGGTATAGGAATGTGATACATATAGAAAAACAAGTCTAAATATGGTCATCTCCCAGTCAGGTACTCATGCCTTCCTGGAGATCCAAGAAGACCCTCTCCCATACTTGCAATACTAAAGGCAGGGACCATTCCCTGTCTCCCCATTCGGCCATAGGAGCCTCATAGCTTACATGGAAGTTGTTCCAGTACATAAAGAAAACCAGATGTTATAGTATAGACTACAGCTTCAACAGAGGACAAACAACCCTCTGTCTACCTATCTTCAATGCTGAGACCAATACTTTAAACATAAAATCTTTCACTATCAACCTGTCAAGCTGCTAATGATGTTTGTTGTCCAAGTCTAATGCCCACTGGTAAACTTCCTCCTAAAATGTTATAATAATTGTAGCCAAGTGGGATAACTATAACAAAATATGATGCGAGGCATAAATTGGTTGCGGGTCCTTTAAGAGGTTATGTTGCGACGCTGCTTTGCGGCATTACTTTGTGTAATGGGCATGCGCTGATTTCATGGGAGAGAGGGAGCAGCAATACTCTGCGAGAGCTAAGTGGTTTGGGCATATAGACCTGTTTAAAGAGTTTGCGAGATCGTCTTTTAAGGACGTCTGTGATTGTATGTGTGAGCTGAATCGGGTTTGATCACGCTTGGGACACGTGCAAAGACGGGGTATGTGAAATGGATAGTAATTTGATTTTGTTTTCTTTGTGCAAGGCCCAGTGCGTTTCCCAATTAAAATGTGGGGATGTTTAAAATTGAATGTGCATGTTAAAAAGGAAACAGTAGTGTTTAACATGCACATTAAGTGTTTCTTAAAACATATAATTTTTGGTTGGAACTGTTGAACATTTTGAATACTGTATTGATTTATTTTTATTTAATGTGTATGTAAATAACTGTGAAATTTAGTGCTACACTAATGTACTGTTTTGTTTTCATTTGGCTATTAGCCTCTACCGTATTTCAGTACCATATTTGATTATTGTAATCCATTTGTTTTGATACCAAATAAGCTCAACAAAGGAATCTGACTGACTTTATTTTATGTTAGTTTTCCTCTCAATCTTTGCTCCCTCCGATCGCTGTCCATCCCAGAGACAGCAGTCAGAAATGAACCCCAAAAAGTATTATTTTTTTGTATCCTGTGCTGATTCATTCCACCACTGGTTACATAATTTGGTACCAGGAGTGGGGTCTCTGACTGTTGGGAGCCTATAGATTTTAGTTTTTTTATTTTTTGAAATACGGTAGAGGTGAAGATAGGCGCCTGTGGGACACAGAGTGGCGGCCGACTTCCTGGGTGCAGTTGTCCATTGAACAGACATCAGCTGGAGTTGACCTGGAGAGGTGGCAATCCTGCTGGAAGAGAAGGGAAGAGTGCCTTATTCTCACTTAAATCCGCAAAGTGCTCTGTGACGAGACGCCTATCATAGGACTGCCGAGAAGGGGAGATTTTATGAACATCTGAAAATATATCCTTTGGCTACCAAGATAGTAACAAACTGATTAAGAGACCCTTTTTCCCAAAGACAACTGTTTTTTTTTATGTTGTACTGAAATAATTCATACACATTTCTAATATGTCACACTCAGATGATGATGCTTCGTTTACACCAGAGCATGGTGATGCACAGGGTGCAGGAAGTAGTATGCATGACATGCAGGGACAAATTCAGGAGCTTAGCCGAAAACATGAAGAGACTATGGCAGCAATTGCTAATTTGAGCAGAGAGCCATCCAGATCTTATATTTATGTACCAAGAGAACGCCATATACAACCCTTTAGTGGTGATTTTATCAAAGATGGGAGGAATGTTGACGAGTTTATTGACGAAGTTGGGAGGGTGTTACTGGTCAGAAATCAAAGCACAGAGGATCAGTTAGACTTTGTTCTTTCACTCCTTAGAGGGGCAGCTTTAGAGGAGGTCAGGTTACGAATGGACAATGAATCAAACCGAATAAGTGACCTTTTTGAGTATCTGAGAGCAGCTTTCCGAGAAAAGCGCAGCATACCTCAGCTATTGCAGACCTTCTATAGTCGTAAACAACTGGAAGGTGAGGATATTCGTGCATACTCACATGCGTTGTCTCAGATTCTGAACTCCATCCTGAAACAGTCACCAAATGCAATGGTAAATGTGAGTGTGGCCATTCGGGACCAATTCATTGAGGGCATTAGGGATGCCAGCCTCAGGAGGGAACTTCGTAAGCTTGTTAGGGACAAGCCAGAGTCCACACTTATAGAAGTGCGTGAAGAAGCCCTCATGTGGTCTTTAGAAGATCCTAAGCCTTGTGTCGCAAAAGTGGTCAGCAGTCGGAATATCGTTTCTGAGACAGCCGAAGCTCAGTGTGCTGCTGTTGGTGCACCTGAAACAAAAGCGGTTAATCTGGAAGAAGTTTTGAAAATTGTATCAGAACAAGGAAAGGCTATAGGGGAGCTTACAAGAGCCGTTGAGAAACTCACCGCACAGTGCATTAAGTCAGAACCTATAACCCAAAACAGACCCAAGGCACAACCAAGGTTTACAGAAGATGGCCAACCAGTATGTTTCTGGTGCAATGGTGTAGGACACATCGCTAAGAGGTGCGTGAGGAAATACAGACAGACTGTTGCAGAGAATACAACTACCACTGCACCACCGGGAAACGCCCACCCTCGGTTGCTGTGAGCCAGCCGGTTCGAGGGCAGTCCATTGGCTCATCCAACATGAATACTAGCCGTGACAGGCTATTTGAGCGTGCTGTGGGAAAATGTCCTGTTGCTAACCTCAGTATTAATGGAGTGAGTGTTGCTTGTCTACTGGATACAGGGAGCCAAGTCAGCACTATTTCTGAGAGTTTCTTCAGAGAACACCTGTCCGGTGAAGATGAGGATATACTTTCAACATCTGGCTGGTTGAAACTGACTGCAGCCAATGGTTTGGACATACCTTATCTTGGTTACCTGGAGTTGGAGGTCAGAACCCTGGGTATTGTCCTTCCAGAATGTGGCTTCCTTGTAGTCAGGGACACACAGAGCTCCTCTCTTGTACCAGCGTTAATTGGCATGAATGTTATCAGCAGATGCAGACAACTGGTTCATGCAGAGTTTGATACTACGCTTGGCGGGAAATTGCAATCAGATTGGAGAGAAGCATTTCAACAGTTGCACAGTGCCCATAGCCAAGAGAACAGAACATCAGTACGAATAGCTGGAAAGGACCTGGTCCACATACCTGCTTCTTCAATTGCCACGGTCATGGCCAAATGTGTGAAAGATGTGCTACATGATGGGTCATCTGATTTTCTGTTTGAGCCCATGAACACACCATTACCGGGTGGACTCATTGGTGTTCCTTCCTTGGTGTCATCAGGGACACCGTTGTTCCGTGTGCAGTTGGTGAACCTTTCTCCAGAAGGCATCTGGTTACGGGCTCGAACCAGGCTCGGGACTTTATCTCATGTTGAGAGCATGAACTTAAATGAGACCTATGAGGTGAAATTCCAGCGTGTTTCAGCTGATATGGAGGAGATCACTGTTAATGCCAAAAGTAATCTGGTATTGGAGAACAACATGAAAGAGTTCCTCAGTAAGCTTCATATTGGTGGCACCATTGAGCAGCAGGCAGCATTAAGTGATTTGTTAATGCAGTATTCCGATGTGTTCGTGCTCGAAGATGAAGACCTTGGTTTTACCGATAAGATGAAACATGAAATCCATGTGACTGACAATGTCCCAGTGACACAGCCTTATAGGCGTTCCCGCCCACACAGTACAGAGAAGTTCGAGAACATATCAGTAAGCTTCTCAAGAAGGGGGTGATCCAAGAAAGCACCAGTGCTTATGCTTCACCTATTGTACTAGTGAGGAAGACTGATGGCAGCCTCAGGCTATGTGTCGATTACAGACAGCTCAATGCTAAGACCCAGCGAGATGCATTCCCTTTACCTAGGATTGATGAGAGTTTTGATGCTCTTCAAGGGGCTAAATTCTTCTCTTCGATCGACCTTGCGAGTGGATACCATCAGGTTGCTGTCCATGAGCGTGACAGGCATAAAACTGCATTTACAACTCCCTTAAGGGTCTTTGAGTACTCCCGTATGCCCTTTGGGGTGTGTAATGGGCCGTCAACGTTCCAACGCCTGATGCAGACTACAATGGGTGACCTAATATTTCATATCATGCTGGTGTATTTGGATGATATACTAGTATACTCTGCCACTTTTCCAGAACACCTGCAGAGATTGGAAATGGTATTTAAGAGGCTAAAGGAGACAGGTCTTAAAGTCAAGCCTGAAAAATGCCACTTCCTGCAGCAAGAAGTAACCTTTTTAGGTCATCGAATCTCAGCTCAAGGTATTGCTACTGATCCAGAGAAAATTAAGGCAGTAAAGCAATGGAAGGTCCCTAACACAGTGAAGGAACTGCGTTCATTCTTAGGATTCTGTAGCTACAACAGAAAGTTTATAGAGGGTTTTTCTAGGATTGCAGGGCCCCTTCATGATTTAGTGAATCAGTGTATTTCACATTTTGGCAGTGTTAGGAAGGATTTTAGTGCATTGTGGTCACCTGAGTGCCAGTCAGCATTCGAGCTCCTAAAAGAAAAACTTACCTCTGCTCCTGTGCTAGGCTATGCAGATTTCACTCTCCCGTTCGTCTTGGAGACGGATGCGAGCTATGAAGTCCTGGGAGCAATACTATACCAGCAGCAGGACGGGTGTAAGAGAGTCATTGCATTTGCTAGTAGGAGACTTCGGAAAGCAGAAAGGAATGACCGAAACTACAGCAGCATGAAACTGGAGCTGCTGGCTCTTAAATGGGCTGTCTCTGAAAAGTTTTGTGGTTATCTGCTGGGCTCCAAGTTTGTGGTCATCACCGATAACAACCCTCTGTGCCACCTTAAAACAGCGAAGCTCGGTGCAGTTGAGCAAAGGTGGGTCGCCCAACTAGCTGTTTTTGACTTTGAGGTGAAATATCGCCCAGGCCGACACAATACAGCTGCTGATGCTCTGTCTAGACACCCTTCAGCAGAGGAGCATACCATTCCTGATGAGTACGACAACTGTGTTGCTATCTGTAACGTAGTCAACAAAGGTACAGTTCTGGAGCCTGACTTGGTCATTGCTGGGGAAAGCTGTTGCAGAGTCAGACAAATTCGTGCCTTGGAATCCGGAGAAGAGAAAGGCAATAACCATCTTGGGAGTATACAGACCCTGCCGGGCTACAAAGTAGCAGAACTGGTAGATTTCCAGAAGAATGATCCTACCATCAGTTCTTTCAGAACCTACTGGGAATCCAGGAGACAGCCCTCTCGCTCTGAAAGATTTAATCTTTCAAAGTCCACCTTATCACTGATAAAGCAGTGGAAAAGGATCCATGAGCAAGATGGATTGCTTTATCGCATTGTGAATGATCAACATCAAGGTGAATGTAAACAGTTGCTCTTACCTGAGTGTTTAAAGGAACCTGTCCTTGAAAGTGTGCATGAAAACATGGGACACCAGGGGATTGAGCGCTCCCTCAGCCTGTTGAGACCGCGATGCTTCTGGGTGGGTATGTACAATGATGTGGAGCAATGGATCAAAAAGTGTCAGAGGTGCATCTTAACAAAGATGCCACAGCCCAGGATACATGCTCCAATGAAGCCTTTTCTAGCATCTAGACCCCTTGAAGTAGTCGCAGTTGATTTTACTGTGCTTGAACCTTCTTCTGATGGTCGTGAAAATGTGTTAATCGTGACCGACGTCTTCACGAAATTCACCCAAGCCTTCCCAACTCGAGACCAAAAAGCTGATACCACCGCTAAACTCTTGTTGAGAGAATGGTTCCTGAAATATGGTGTACCTGAAAGGTTGCACTCGGATCAGGGAAGAAATTTTGAGAGCGAAGTGATTGCTGAGCTGTGTAAAATGTATGGTGTGAAAAAAACCCGCACGACACCCTACCGGCCTCAGGGTAATGCTCAGTGCAAGCGTTTTAACCGAACGCTCCATGATTTGCTACGCACACTTCCCCCTGAAAAGAAAAAGCGCTGGCCAGAACACCTTGCCGAGTTGGTTTATGCGTACAATGTCACGCCACATGCGACCACCGGATACTCCCCATACTACTTACTTTTTGGAGTTAATCCACACCTTCCTATTGATGCCCTGCTAGGTCACGAGCAATCTGTAGACAGAAAACAAGACTGGTTAGTGATTCATCAGGAGAGACTGAAAGAAGCTCACAGAAAGGCAAGAGAGTATGCTGAACACAAGGCCGCAGAGAGGTTGGCCCCCTTGAATGACAAAGTGTACTGTCCAGTGATTAATGTTGGTCAGCAGGTGTATCTGCGTCACGACCTTTGGGAAGGAACAAAATACAGGATTCATGGGGTCCCACCATATACAGGGTCATAGATGTGCAGGGCACCACACATACCGTTGAGCCCCTTGAAGGTGGCCCTATAAGGAGACTGCATAGAGCTGACTTGCGGCCCTGCGTTACTTATGCTTCTGAGCCAGAATTGATGAAGACCCATTCTCCTGAGACATTACAGCCAGAGGAAGTTTCTGAACCTGAGCCTGTTGAAGTACATCCTGATCCTGATTTTGTTGTTCTTGAGGAAGTTACTTACCCTAGCTTGCAGGAGACAACACAAATCGTAAATCCTGTGGCGGACGATGAAGCACTGGTAGATCAATCTAACTTGATTCCAGCTAGCACTGAACAGAAAGATTATGTGCTTGAGCAGATTGACCCTGACACTCGTCCTGCTCTAGAAGTGGAAGAACCAGTACTGAGAAGGCCTGTACCAACGCCTAGGAGAACAAAAAGGGCCAATGCTGGTCTGCACTCAAACCCTTTTAATGAGCCGAGATCAGTATGTGATGCAGTGTCGCTTAGTCCTGAAGTCTTTTCTCAGGTGTTAACAAGTTTGGGCAGTGTGTTCTTCCGGGAAGCTGTAAAGGAAGTAAGAAATATGTATTAGTCATCGAGGACAATGACATTTAGCAGGGGAGAATGTAGCCAAGTGGGATAACTATAACAAAATATGATGCGAGGCATAAATTGGTTGCGGGTCCTTTAAGAGGTTATGTTGCGACGCTGCTTTGCGGCATTACTTTGTGTAATGGGCATGTGCTGATTTCATGGGAGAGAGGGAGCAGCAATACTCTGCGAGAGCTAAGTGGTTTGGGCATATAGACCTGTTTAAAGAGTATGCGAGATCGTCTTTTAAGGACGTCTGTGATTGTATGTGTGAGCTGAATCGGGTTTGATCACGCTTGGGACACGTGCAAAGACGCGGTATGTGAAATGGATAGTAATTTGATTTTGTTTTCTTTGTGCAAGGCCCAGTGCGTTTCCCAATTAAAATGTGTGGATGTTTAAAATTGAATGTGCATGTTAAAAAGGAAACAGTAGTTCTCAAGTGTTTCTTAAAACATATAATTTTTGGTTGGAACTGTTGAACATTTTGAATACTGTATTGATTTATTTTTATTTAATGTGTATGTAAATAACTGTGAAATTTAGTGCTACACTAATGTACTGTTTTGTTTTCATTTGGCTATTAGCCTCTACCGTATTTCAGTACCATATTTGATTATTGTAATCCATTTGTTTTGATACCAAGTCAGAAATAAACCCCAAAAAGTATTATTTTTTTTGTATCCTGTGCTGATTCATTCCACCACTGGTTACATAATGTAAGAACATAATTTAATTTAAACATTTTTAGAATATTTTTATAGAATGTTATAGGAGATGTGCATGTAAACCCGGATTGGAGTGAGGTTTAGGGGGGTGAGTGAAACGGAAGTAGGACAGTAAGAGCTGTGTGTATAAACCTGACTCCCTTGACCTCAAGAGGCATGCTAGAGACTACAGCCTTTAGCCTCCTTGTTAGAGCGACCGACTCCCATGCCGGCAGACCAGGGTTCGAGTCCAGCTTAGAGCAGGCGGTTCGAACAGGAGGGTTTACACTGAAAACATTACTAGAAATGTTTTTTTTTTCTCATTTAAACCAAAGATATTCATCAGTGATTGTATATCAAGTGCAGGGATGTGCATTTTGTTTTTGTGATTTCACCAGAACAAATAGAGAGCAGTGGTATTAAGCATTAGATTCACATCTATATGAAGACAGTATGAGCGCCAAGAGAGCACTGTTGCCTTCCGCCACTGATAACAGATTTAAAAACAACACATACCATCACCTCTTATCTAACAAACGAATGAAATGAATACTCTGCTAGTCAACTAGATGTTTCATTTGTATTAGGTACTTCCATGCCGAAAGATGATAAAAAAAAGTGTTGGGGACCTGTCCCACCCACAAATTCTGCATGTGGTGAGTAGTAACATCAGTTAAACGGTACAAATTCTTAAATGCCAGTATAAAAGATTGTGTTGATACACATTTATATTGCATTATCAGCATCTATTACTGTATGATTGCAGTGTAAAAATGAGACATCTACAGTAGCCTACACCACAGCGCTTTGTGGCTCATATTCACTGTGTAAATACTCTGTTAATACGAGCGACAAGAAACTGTAAACTGCTATTGTGTTTGATGTGAAAGGAGGCAATAAACTTCAGTGAAAAGCAGTTCATTTCAGAAATGGATAGGTCTGCTCTCTGTCAGTAACTGTGGTGTTGGTCACACTTTATATTAGATGTCCTTCACTATTATGTAGTTACATAAAAAAATTAGTATAATGTAGTTATTGTGTTGATGTTGTATTGCAAAACACTTTTGCACATTTGCTGCTATTGTGGTGGGACACGGATAAGTTTAAGGACAGGTGTGGTGGTATGGGTAGGTTTATGGGTGGTTTAAGGAGTAAGTGAAGGTCAACAGTGTAATTATTGATGTAATTACAAAGATTAATTACAGCTGTAAATACAAGCAAGTAGAATGTAAAAAAGAATATTTACACAATAAGCACATTGAATCAAATTATTAATTTAAATGTTAGTACATAATACAGACCGTGGTGTATGTCAGTTTTTTTAATAAATATGTTTACATACCTGTTCCGTTGTTACTCTTTGCAATCCCAACAAGATCAATGTCCATAGAAGCATTTTTGGTGTCCAGCTGAGAGATTTGATCTGAAGAAAATTTGGGTCCAATCATGAAGACTTGTACCTCTAAAGAAAATAATGTGAATGAATCTGAACTGAAGAAGAAATGCATGAAGACAGATTCTGCACATTAAAGGGTTAGTTCACCCAAAAATTAAAAATATGTCATTAATGACTTGCCCTCATGTCGTTCCAAACCCGTAAGACCTCCGTTCATCTTCGGAACACAGTTTAAGATATTTTAGATTTAGTCCAAGAGCTTTCTGTCCCTCCATTGAAAATATATGTACGGTGCACTGTCCATGTCCAGAAAGGTAATAAAAACATCATCAAATTAGTCCATGTGACATCAGTGGGTTAGTTAGATTTTGTTGAAGCATCGAAAATACATTTTGGTCCAAAATTTATTCAGCATTGTATTCTCTTCCGGAATCCTTTCCATTGAATCCTTTCATCTGTCGGCGTTGGTAATGCACTTTTACGTCGCCGTGGTTGTTTTTGGCGATTAGGACATCCGCGACATGCACACTTTCGCACCATTTTAAAAAATATAGCAATACCAAAATACAAACAATGTAGAATAGCTTGAATACAGCGTGCATCTCCCTCAGACTGTAAACGAAGCTCTGGCGCACCGGATAACACGTCAGCAGCGTCTTACGTCAGCAGCATCACTGCGGAGTCATGAACCACACTGCGGAGTCATGAACCACACTCCGGAGCAGAAGGGGGCGGTAATGCACCAATAAGCTGGATGGCAACCGCCATAAAACAAGAAAGAAGAAGAAGAAGAAGAAGCGGAGTTGTGAATGCGGATTGACAACAGACCCGGAAGAGAATGCAATGCTGAATAAAGTCGTAGTTTTTGTTATTTTTGGACCAAAATGTATTTTCGATGCTTCAAAATGTTGCGGATGTCCTAATCGGCAAAAACAACCACGGCAACGTAAAAGTGCATTACCAACGCCGACAGATGAAAGGATTCAATGGAATCAATTCAATGGAATCAATTCAATGGAAAGGATTCTGGAAGAGAATACAATGCTGAATAAAGTCGTATTTTTTGTTATTTTTGGACCAAAATGTATTTTCGATGCTTCAACAAATTCTAACTAACCCACTGATGTCACATGGACTACTTTGATGATACCTTTCTGGACATGGACAGTATACCGTACAAACATTTTTAATGGAGGGACAGAAAGCTCTTGGACTAAATCTAAAATATCTTAAACTGTGTTCCGAAGATGAACGGAGTTCTTACGGGTTTGGAACGACATGAGGGTGAGTCATTAATGACAGAATTTTCATTTTTGGGTGAACTAACCCTTTAATAATAATAATAATAAAATGATTTCTAAATATACAAATAAATAAAATTTATATTGCAGCTGTAATTATTGACTCATTGAATTCACAAACCCTTCAGAGCACATTCAATAACTACATCACTGTGAAATAGTTTTAGATACAATTGTGTCTTCACTTACCTATGGAGTCGAGAGTAAAACTGACATTGTCACTTGTGTCTGTTGGCTTCACCAGTGAAGATATGAGCTTCTCACTGGCTTTTATTACACTATTTCCAAATGTCACTTGTTCCTTTGTGTCAGCTGACTCCGAAATCTTTGACGTGTTAAGAGCCACATCCAAAACTGTAGTCACAACCTAATTGGTTATGATGCACAAACACTTGTGGATGAATGTTGTTATCTACATGACAGATATTTTATTATTTTATGATTTCTCTCTTAAAAACTTACAGTCAAAGGAAGCACTTGATCTGTAATGTTCTCTATATTGTCGAGAAGATTTTGAAGACATCCTCCAGAGATCTGACTCTGAAATCACAATTGATCTTTATAAATAAAACTGAAAGACTCTGTGATCTGTGTAAATTTAAAACTTAGCTTACCCTGCATTGATCCGGCAGTATGTTATCCAGACCTGTAATGAGGGAATTCATCATTACAACATGAAAATTGTAAATCAAACACCACATTTCAGTCTAGAAACATGCTCACCTGTAGTAGTTGGACTGATGGTGGTTGGGGTGGAGATGTTATACTCGCAGAAACAGGAGGACAAAGTCATACTAGAGCATGTACAGGTGTCCTTATTACCAACACAGTTACAGTTATTGTTCCAGCATTGGTATTCATACTGGTTTTGGTTTTGATATCTCCAGTAGTTAAAATCATGCATTGTTGTGTTGCAGTACATGCGGTACTGAGCACCGGTGCAGATGTATGTTTTGTTATAAAGCACACAGTCATAAGCTGGAGTAACTGCTGTAATGAGAGCAATGATATTGCCGTAAGTCTCACAGAAGCAGGAGGACAAAGTGCTAGTGTAGCATGTACATGTGTCCTCATTGCCAATGCAGTTACAGTTATTGTTCGAGCATTGATATTGGTGTAGGTTCTGGTTCTGATATCTCCAGTAGGAGAAGTCATGCATTCTGGTGTTGCAGTACATGCGGTACTGAGCACCAGTGCAGATGTATGTGTCATTATAAAGCACACAGCCATAAGCTGGAGTAACTGCTGTAGGGATGGTAATGTTGTTACTGTAATTCTCACAAAAGCAGGAAGACAAAGTGCGACTGTAACACGTACAGGTGTCCTTATTTCCACGGCAGTCACAATTATTCCAGCATCGGTATTCATGTTGGTTTTGGTTCTGATATCTCCGGTAGAAGAAATAATGCATTCTTGTGTTGCAGTACATGCGATATTGAGCCCCAGTGCAGATGTATGTGTCGTTATTAAGCCCACATTCATAAGCTGGAGGAACTGCTGTAATGAGAGCAATGCTGTAGCCGTAAGTCTCACAAAAGCAGGAAGACAAAGTGCGACTGTAACACGTACAGGTGTCCTTATTTCCACGGCAGTCACAATTATTATTCCAGCATCGGTTTTCATATTGGTTTTGGTTCTGATATCTCCAGTAGGAGAAATGATGCATTCCTGTGTTGCAGTACATGCGGTACTGAGCACCAGTGCAGATGTACGTGTCGTTATAAAGCCCACAATCATAGATCGGACTAACTGCTGTAGGGATGGTGATGTTGTTATTGTAATTCTCACAGAAGCAGGAAGACAAAGTGCGACTGTAACATGTACAGGTGTCCTTATTTCCACGGCAGTCACAGTTATTATTCCAGCATTGGTATTCATGTTGGTTTTGGTTCTGATATCTCCTGTAGGAGAAATAATGCATTGTTGTGTTGCAGTACATGCGGTACTGAGCACCAGTGCAGATGTATGTGTCGTTATTAAGCCCACATTCATAAGCTGGAGGAACTGCTGTAATGAGAGCAATGCTATAGCCGTAAGTCTCACAGAAGCAGGAGGACAAAGTGTGACTGTAGCATGTACATGTGTCCTTATTACCATAGCAGTTACAGTTATTATTTACACACTGGTATTGGTTTTGGTACTGATATCTCTGGTAGTAGAAATCATGCATTCTTGTGTTGCAGTACATGCGGTACTGAGCACCAGTGCAGATGTACGTGTCGTTATAAAGGACACAGTCATAGACTGGAGTAACTGCTGTAGGGATAGTGATGTTGTTGTTGTAATTCTCACAAAAGCAGGAAGAAAAAGTGCTACTAGAGCATGTACAGGTGTCATTATTACCCACACAGTTACAGTTATAATTCCAGCATCGGTATTCATGTTGGTTTTGGTTCTGATATCTCCTGTAGGAGAAATAATGCATTCTTGTGTTGCAGTACATGCGATATTGAGCACCAGCGCAGATGTATGTATCATTATAAAGCACACAGCCATAAGCTGGAGGAACTGCTGTAATGAGAGCAATGCTATAGCCGTAAGTCTCACAAAAGCAGGAAGACAAAGTGCGACTGTAACACGTACAGGTGTCCTTATTTCCACGGCAGTCACAGTTATTATTCCAGCATCGGTATTCATGTTGGTTTTGGTTCTGATATCTCCAGTAGGAGAAATGATGCATTCTTGTGTTGCAGTACATGCGGTATTGAGCACCAGTGCAGATGTATGTGTCGTTATAAAGCCCACAATCATAGATCGGACTAACTGCTGTAGGGATGGTGATGTTGTTATTGTAATTCTCACAGAAGCAGGAAGACAAAGTGCGACTGTAACATGTACAGGTGTCCTTATTACCAATGCAGTTACAATTATTATTCCAGCATTGGTATTCATATTGGTTTTGGTTCTGATATCTCCAGTAGGAGAAATAATGCATTCCTGTGTTGCAGTACATGCGGTACTGAGCACCAGTGCAGATGTATGTGTCGTTATAAGGCACACAGTCATAGACTGGAGTAACTGCTGTAGTGAGAGCAATGATATTGCCGTAAGTCTCACAGAAGCAGGAGGACAAAGTGTGACTGTAGCATGTACATGTGTCCTTATTACCATAGCAGTTACAGTTATTATTTACACACTGGTATTGGTTTTGGTACTGATATCTCTGGTAGTAGAAATAATGCATTCTGGTGTTGCAGTACATGCGGTACTGAGCACCGGTGCAGATGTACGTGTCGTTATAAAGCACACAGTCAGGGTCTGTGACTGGACTAACTGCTGTAGGGATAGTGATGTTGTTGTTGTAATTCTCACAAAAGCAGGAAGAAAAAGTGTTACTAGAGCATGTACAGGTGTCCTTATTTCCACGGCAGTCACAGTTATTATTCCAGCATCGGTATTCATGTTGGTTTTGGTTCTGATATCTCCTGTAGGAGAAATAATGCATTCTTGTGTTGCAGTACATGCGATATTGAGCACCAGCACAGATGTATGTATCATTATAAAGCACACAGCCATAAGCTGGAGGAACTGCTGTAATGAGAGCAATGCTATAGCCGTAAGTCTCACAAAAGCAGGAAGACAAAGTGCGACTGTAACATGTACAGGTGTCCTTATTTCCACGGCAGTCACAATTATTCCAGCATCGGTATTCATATTGGTTTTGGTTCTGATATCTCTGGTAGTAGAAATCATGCATTCTTGTGTTGCAGTACATGCGGTACTGAGCACCAGTGCAGATGTACGTGTCGTTATAAAGCACACAGTCAGGGTCTGTGACTGGACTAACTGCTGTAGGGATAGTGATGTTGTTGTTGTAATTCTCACAAAAGCAGGAAGAAAAAGTGCTACTATAGCATGTACAGGTGTCATTATTACCCACACAGTTACAGTTATAATTCCAGCATCGGTATTCATGTTGGTTTTGGTTCTGATATCTCCTGTAGGAGAAATAATGCATTGTTGTGTTGCAGTACATGCGATATTGAGCACCAGCGCAGATGTATGTATCATTATAAAGCACACAGTCATAAGCTGGAGGAACTGCTGTAATGAGAGCAATGATATTGCCGTAAGTCTCACAAAAGCAGGAAGACAAAGTGCGACTGTAACACGTACAGGTGTCCTTATTTCCACGGCAGTCACAATTATTATTCCAGCATCGGTTTTCATATTGGTTTTGGTTCTGATATCTCCAGTAGGAGAAATGATGCATTCTTGTGTTGCAGTACATGCGGTATTGAGCACCAGTGCAGATGTACGTGTCGTTATAAAGCCCACAATCATAGATCGGACTAACTGCTGTAGGGATGGTGATGTTGTTATTGTAATTCTCACAGAAGCAGGAAGACAAAGTGCGACTGTAACATGTACAGGTGTCCTTATTTCCACGGCAGTCACAATTATTATTCCAGCATCGGTTTTCATATTGGTTTTGGTTCTGATATCTCCAGTAGGAGAAATGATGCATTCTTGTGTTGCAGTACATGCGGTATTGAGCACCAGTGCAGATGTATGTGTCGTTATAAAGCCCACAATCATAGATCGGACTAACTGCTGTAGGGATGGTGATGTTGTTATTGTAATTCTCACAGAAGCAGGAAGACAAAGTGCGACTGTAACATGTACAGGTGTCCTTATTACCAATGCAGTTACAATTATTATTCCAGCATTGGTATTCATATTGGTTTTGGTTCTGATATCTCCAGTAGGAGAAATAATGCATTCCTGTGTTGCAGTACATGCGGTATTGAGCACCAGTGCAGATGTATGTGTCGTTATAAAGCCCACAATCATAGATCGGACTAACTGCTGTAGGGATGGTGATGTTGTTATTGTAATTCTCACAGAAGCAGGAAGACAAAGTGCGACTGTAACATGTACAGGTGTCCTTATTACCAATGCAGTTACAATTATTATTCCAGCATTGGTATTCATATTGGTTTTGGTTCTGATATCTCCAGTAGGAGAAATAATGCATTCCTGTGTTGCAGTACATGCGGTACTGAGCACCAGTGCAGATGTATGTGTCGTTATAAAGCACACAGTCATAGACTGGACTAACTGCTGTAGTGAGAGCAATGATATTGCCGTAAGTCTCACAGAAGCAGGAGGACAAAGTGTGACTGTAGCATGTACATGTGTCCTTATTACCATAGCAGTTACAGTTATTATTTACACACTGGTATTGGTTTTGGTACTGATATCTCTGGTAGTAGAAATAATGCATTCTGGTGTTGCAGTACATGCGGTACTGAGCACCAGTGCAGATGTACGTGTCGTTATAAAGCACACAGTCAGGGTCTGTGACTGGACTAACTGCTGTAGGGATAGTGATGTTGTTGTTGTAATTCTCACAAAAGCAGGAAGAAAAAGTGCTACTAGAGCATGTACAGGTGTCCTTATTTCCACGGCAGTCACAGTAATTATTCCAGCATTGGTATTCATGTTGGTTTTGGTTCTGATATCTCCTGTAGGAGAAATAATGCATTCTTGTGTTGCAGTACATGCGATATTGAGCACCAGCACAGATGTATGTATCATTATAAAGCACACAGCCATAAGCTGGAGGAACTGCTGTAATGAGAGCAATGCTATAGCCGTAAGTCTCACAAAAGCAGGAAGACAAAGTGCGACTGTAACATGTACAGGTGTCCTTATTTCCACGGCAGTCACAATTATTCCAGCATCGGTATTCATATTGGTTTTGGTTCTGATATCTCCAGTAGGAGAAATGATGCATTCCTGTGTTGCAGTACATGCGGTACTGAGCACCAGTGCAGATGTACGTGTCGTTATAAAGCACACAGTCATAGACTGGACTAACTGCTGTAGGGATGGTGTTGTTGTTATTGTAATTCTCACAGAAGCAGGAAGACAAAGTGCGACTGTAACATGTACAGGTGTCCTTATTTCCACGGCAGTCACAGTTATTATTCCAGCATTGGTATTCATGTTGGTTTTGGTTCTGATATCTCCTGTAGGAGAAATAATGCATTGTTGTGTTGCAGTACATGCGATATTGAGCACCAGCGCAGATGTATGTATCATTATAAAGCACACAGCCATAAGCTGGAGGAACTGCTGTAATGAGAGCAATGCTATAGCCGTAAGTCTCACAAAAGCAGGAAGACAAAGTGCGACTGTAACACGTACAGGTGTCCTTATTTCCACGGCAGTCACAGTTATTATTCCAGCATCGGTTTTCATATTGGTTTTGGTTCTGATATCTCCAGTAGGAGAAATGATGCATTCCTGTGTTGCAGTACATGCGGTATTGAGCACCAGTGCAGATGTATGTGTCGTTATAAAGCACACAATCATAGACTGGAGTAACTGCTGTAGGGATGGTGATGTTGTTATTGTAATTCTCACAGAAGCAGGAAGACAAAGTGCGACTGTAACATGTACAGGTGTCCTTATTTCCACGGCAGTCACAGTTATTATTCCAGCATTGGTATTCATATTGGTTTTGGTTCTGATATCTCCGGTAGGAGAAATAATGCATTCCTGTGTTGCAGTACATGCGGTACTGAGCACCAGTGCAGATGTACGTGTCGTTATAAAGGACACAGTCATAGACTGGAGTAACTGCTGTAGTGAGAGCAATGATATTGCCGTAAGTCTCACAGAAGCAGGAGGACAAAGTGTGACTGTAGCATGTACATGTGTCCTTATTACCATAGCAGTTACAGTTATTATTTACACACTGGTATTGGTTTTGGTACTGATATCTCTGGGAGGAGAAATAATGCATTCTTGTGTTGCAGTACATGCGGTACTGAGCACCGGTGCAGATGTACGTGTCGTTATAAAGCACACAGTCAGGGTCTGTGACTGGACTAACTGCTGTAGGGATAGTGATGTTGTTGTTGTAATTCTCACAAAAGCAGGAAGAAAGAGTGCTACTATAGCATGTACAGGTGTCCTTATTTCCACGGCAGTCACAGTTATTATTCCAGCATTGGTATTCATGTTGGTTTTGGTTCTGATATCTCCAGTAGTAGAAATTATGCATTCTTGTGTTGCAGTACATGCTGTATTGAGTACCAGCGCAGATGTATGTATCATTATAAAGCCTACAGTCAGGGTCTGTGACTGGACTACGTGTTGAAGAGAGAGCGATGCTATAGCCGTAATTTGTACAGAAGCAAGAGGATGAAACACTACTGTAGCATGTACAGCTGTCCTTATTAAAACGGCAGTCACAGTTATTATTCCAGCACTGGTACTGATTTTGGTTTTGGTACAGATATTTTGAATAGCTAAAGTAATGCACTGTCGTGTTGCAGTACATGTGGTACCGAGCACCAGTGCAGATGTAAGTGTTATTATTAAGCTCACAGTCCAAAACTGGCCTAACTGCTGTAGGGATAGTGTTGTTATTGCTGAAAATCTCACAGAAGCAGGATGAAGTATTATAGTAGCATGCACAGGTGTCATTATTACCAACACAGAGACAGTCATTACTCAAGCACTGGTATTGGTTTTGGTCTTGGTATCTCTGGTAGTAGAAACGATGCATTCTTGTGTTGCAGTACATGCGGTATTGAGCACCGATGCAGATGTATGTGTCGTGATAAAGCTCACAGTCCAAAACTGGACTAACTGCTGCTCTTGATTCAGCGGCAGTGGTGGATATTAAACCTGAGGATGATAAAGATGTGATTAAAGTCAGAATACTAAATACCAGGTGAATTTATATCCAGCATGTTAAGCACAATTAATTAAATTTGAGTTTACACAGTTGGCATGCATTTATCAATACTGAGACATTTTCTTTTCTTTTGACAGTTAGCAAAACTGCAGGCTCTATGGACTACACTGTTCATTTTTGTGATACATTGTATTCATCCTTTAAAATGCATGAAATATTTTCTAAATTTGTAGTGTTTTTGCATGTTACAAAAGTTTATTTGTTCTTTGGCTATTTATTAAAGTCACAATCCATTGTAGTTTCTCCCACCAGCCTATAACATGCATCCGGATGTGATATTAATTGATCTGTTCAGGGCAAATTCACACTACAGAACTATGAGACTATTTGAATCGCCATGGTGCTCACACTACACAAGTTTTCTTGTCGACTGTCATCTTCTTGTCTTAGCAGTGCTAATGCTACACATCACAATGCCGATAAGGTACACAAACTGTAACACAAAATCATGTAAGACATTAGAGAGCCGCTCATGCTTGCTGCCCAAGTCCTCTGTGCAGAAAATAAGATGGGAATATAAAGAACAATTGGGCAGAAATACATTTCTTTTCAGAAATAAATTTCTTGTTACTTTCTTGTTTTTTTTCATTCTTGCTACTTTCTTGTTTTTTTTTTTGTTTTTTTGTTTTTTGTTTTTTTTTGTCACGTTGCTGACATACTAATTTTTGACAAGAATCAGTGACCGCAACAAGCTATTTGGCCACGATCCAGGGGTTTTGTCACAGACCTTAGAAATCTCTCTGCGACAGCAAAATCTAGTCAAAAGTCATGTAGTGTGAGGCTGGCTTAAGCTGTGTACTTACATAGACAACAGTGTGTAGAGTTTTGACATTGACTAAATACTGAGAAATTAATGTAATCGATTGTATAAAAAAGTAATACAGTTCGCAGGTTCAACAGAAAATTGTTTGAAGCACTTACATTTACAGAGGATAATCAACAGTGACCATACGACACCTGGCATGAAAACAAAGACAAATATTACAATGTTTAATGTTTTTTTTTTTTTTTAAGACTGTTAAGACATTATTTAGGATATTTAGGACTGACTGTTAGACACTTAAGTTTCAAATGATCAAGGTCTGTTCAGACAGTTTTGTAAATATCTGGTGTTATAATATTGACTCAAACACAATGCCATGAGAGTTCTCTTATCAAACAGATTGTGTATTTTTTGCTGTTTATGAAATTAATTCAAGTCAAACTTTTGCTGCCTCTCTGAACAAAGTGAAACATGTTAAAATCGAACACTTTCTTTCTTCAAAACCTAAACAAAGATTGAACATTTACATCATGTACTCATACCCTGTAAAAATAAGTTTGTTTAACTTAACTTTGAGTTATCTTTTTACATTGACTCAGTTAAGTTGTATTTTACTTCAAATTTTAAGTGTTTTCAACTTGATACATTTAGTTATTTGAACTAATAAAGTTTAGTTGGAATAACTTTATGAAAATAAACTGAACTTCAAACCACAGCTCAAGTTCATTTAGTAAAATTTGGCTTGTTTTATTAATTAAACCAAATAAACAATTATTTTATTTAAATTGTTCTTTGTCAATTGTAAATGATTATTTTATTTCAATTGTTTGGTATTGAAAACTATTGAACTGTAAGTTCAAATAACTAAAATTGTCAAGCTGAAAGTAATTAAAACTTAAATAAGTCTTGCATGGAAATTAGTACCACAAAAAGTTAAGTTGAGTGAACAAAAAACATATTTTAGAGTTTATACTGAAAACTTAAAAAAGAAAGTTCACCTTATTTTCATAAAGTTAATCCAACTAAACTTTAGAAGTTCAAACAACATTACATTTGTCAAGTTGAACATACTTAATATTTTATGTAAATTCAACATAACTGTATAATGAAATTACTCCAAATGATTCAAAAAAAAAAAAAAAAAAAAAAAAAATTGAAATATGCGCTATGTTTATATAAGTCTCATATTTAAGGTCTAAATAACTACATTCTCACCTAAAAAAACCCTTCTAAAAACTACATTCCATTAAACAACATCAGTAGTATCTGTAAAAATATGGTGGACTTTCTTTCCTGCCATGACACTCGCTGAAAGCTGAGTGATTCAAATGGTGAAATGATTCCCATTGTGATACAGGTAGAATATCGCATGGCTGGAAGAACCTCTAAGCCAATCCTCTAAGCCAATATATATAGCATATAGTTAAGTTATATTTCTTAAATTTTACAGGGTGTACACTTACAGTCCAAATTAAATGACAAAACATGTCATTAGTTTTCTCCACTCTTTTCTCAGAAGTCCTTCATCCTCTCAAATCAACCTGCTGCAGTCAAACTCAAACTCCTGCCCAGTCACAGACCAATCAGCAGTAGGCCAAACATTTCAAAATTGGGTTACAAATAAAATATCAAATATACAGAATATGTATGAAAACGCGGGCCATGTAAACATTAAATTGATTATGAGGTGAGTGAGGTGAGTTTTATGTCCACCAAGGACATTTTTCCTACTGTAAGAAACACAAGGTGGCGCCATTTAACTATTCTATTCTGTGAAAACAGAAACATCTTTTTGTTTATAGTTTATGAATTATTTTAGCCAACGCTTAATCAAATGTCATTTAATTTGCAGTCAGTAACCTACTGAAATATGCAATATGATTCAGGAAACAGGAAAAGAAACATACTTACTTTTAAAAACAATGAACACCATTATGGAATCTGATAGTCCACTGTGGTAATTATTCAAGAAGAAAGATCAGGCATTGATTTTCTGAAAGACATTTAGAGACAAAACAAAAATGAGTCGTGGTGGGGGAATATGTAACAAGGTACGAGGGTGTAACACTGTCAATTTAACCTATTAAAGTGCCCCTATTATTCCTTTAAGGTTCCTAATATTGTTTTATGAGTCTCCCACAACAGGTTTACATGCATACAAGGTCAAAAAACACTTTCGTTTTCTCATAATATACGTTTAATTTCACCTCAGTTCTTTATGTTTTGTAAATGATTCGTTAGAAGCAGTTCAAAGAATCAGTCCCTCTAAAACCCTCCTTTCTGTGAGCCTACACTGCTCTGATTGGTCAGATGGCCCAATCCTTTGTGATTGGTTTACTGCACGCACTGCACGCCCATTGCAATAACTAAATGAGAGCTATCAATTCCCAAGACATTAATATATGGACAGAAAAGATGGCATCGATTTTACCGTATCAATTTGAGCCTGAGTCCAATGATGAAACATCTGATTCGCAATCACGACTGGAGTTGGACATTTCTCTATGGTAGGTGTCACCTTAGTTTGCATTATTTATAAGACGTGATAATCATTGTTCTACGTTATGTAGGTGCACATGTGGGAACTGTATCAGAATGCCAAGCGAAGCTGAAAACTTCTAACATAAGATAAACATTTAGGCCAGATGTGTACAGACTTTTTTGTCATAGCTGTTGGACCCACATCTGAATAGCAGAACTACAGAAACGTGAGTTAGCTGGTTAGCAGGAGACTATAGGGTGTATGTTACACAACATAACATACAAAACTACGAATGATCGCTAGAAAATATAAACATCAATTATTAATCATATTTACAGGTTGAGATTCAGAGGAGCAAGCTGGTCCAAATAAACTGGGCATTGATTCATATTTTAAGACCAAGTGTTTTGTGAATCCTGTGTTAATCTCCTCGAGGTTTGAGAAGCAGTCGTCAGTAAAATTTTCCCTGGCGTCTGTGGGCGAGCAATAAATGGGCGGGGAATATGCTAATGTGTTGCTGTGACGTCACAACGAAACGGCTTGGGATTCCTTTTACAAACGACTCATTTAATTTACTCAGAGTCGACTCTTACTTTTGAGAGACAATAACTTTATATACGGTGCACTTTCAGATTTAAAATTTTGCAGGATGTTTTCATTCACTTACAGCTATGTTACACACTACATGAAAATCCATAATAGGGGCACTTTAAACATGAGCAACCAGTTTTTTGGTACAGTAGGCTACCTATAGCCTACTTGCACTTAAAAGTAGAACTCATAGTTCTGTTATTTTATTTTATTTTTCAATCAAATGGCATTAATGCATAGAGCTATTTGAGACTGACTCCTAATTGGCTGCATGCGGTAACCACCAACTGGAAATTAACAGCAGTGTTCATTACAAACTTAGAAGTAACTTACTTTATTGTAAATCACAAAAGTGGAATAAATAGAGAGAAAAGAAGTTAGGTGAGAGATTTACAGGAGTTTTCATTTGAACACAAATGTCTCTATTTGACCCCATTGTTCTGACTGTCTGTAACCCTTTAACTCTGTCACAACATTGAACAGCCCTTTGATATTGTTAAGCCTGATTACACATGAATCACACCTCAGATCTCCTATACAATGAAGCCTAGATCAATAAAGCAGACCAAGACTGCTCTGAAGTTTGGTTTGTGAGGAGGGATCATTTCTGAGAGGTAAGAATGCGATTGATTAATCAATTAGAATTTTAAAAACAATTCTAAATTTGCATTGCAGTTAAGAAGGACGTGATGTGCTGAAACTTTCAGCTGCCTGTCAGCAAATTGTCAGCACAATTTTGGACCATTTGGAGATGCATTAGAGACAGTGGCGTAGCATCTAGTTATGCATGTGCATATGGGCTTTACGTAGGTGTTTTATGCAACAAATAATGTTAGAAGAAAGACGATCGAGACCAAGGGTGCCATCATCATGTGAATTGTTTAAACAAAATCAAATGACTTCAGTTTTGTTTTCATTTAGCACTAAAAGATTCTGTTTTAACCATATTTGTAGTTCATTTCACGAGTTCACATATCCATATAATTAAATATGCTGTCCGGGGAGAGGGCTCCGAGCTCGGAATTTTGGCCCAAACCCACAGTACTCCCCCCGGTGTGGTAAAAGTAGACTGAACTAGAAGTGAGGAGATGGGGTGGAGGAGGAATGCTGATAAACTCTCAGATGAACAGAGG
Source organism: Megalobrama amblycephala (assembly GCF_018812025.1). Taxonomy (NCBI): domain Eukaryota; kingdom Metazoa; phylum Chordata; class Actinopteri; order Cypriniformes; family Xenocyprididae; genus Megalobrama; species Megalobrama amblycephala. The sequence goes on along the minus strand of NC_063044.1, from coordinate 60,477,837 downwards.
TAAGTCTGCTGAATTTATACCTCTAGTCATTGGTTGAGTTGATTAACTGAATGCTCTCCACCTGTGCTAATTAGGTTAATTATCTGAACTTGCTCTTCCTGAATTTTGTTAATAAAACATCATCAAAAGCTATGGTTCTGAAGAATCTTTGTTTTTATGTTGCAAATGAAGAGTGTTGTCAGCATGAAGATGAAATAAACACTCTATGTTTCTTAAAAATACAATCCGTGGGCAAAAAAATAATGAATATAAAACTGGAGCAAGAATTGATCCCTGGGGTAAACCACAAGAAAGAGGACATGGTGAGGAGATAATGACCGACAGAGACATTGAACCTTATGTTTGTTAAAAAAAAGAGAACAAAACAGTGACACACAGTTCAACACAACCCTCTAATATTGTGGTCGACCATGTCAGAAGCAGAGCTTAAATCTAAAAACACCAAAGCAGGAAATGCTTTTTCCATAAATACTGTGAAACATATCAAATACAGCTATTAAGGACAAAACTGCAAGAATAGATAGATTGATTGACTAAAGCATCTCATTTAAGCATGTAAAGAGAGACTCACCTGATGCGAGTTCACATGGAGTGATCTTCACTCAACTAGACTGACTGCATGTAAATATTTGTGTCAGAAGTTTAAATGACAGTTAGATGTTCATCTGATGAGGAAAAAAACATATTTTATGTTTTCCCTTCCTGCTAAAATTCAAATTTACATTCAAATGTATTCACCAAGTGAGAAAACACACTAAGATGCATTAATAAAAACATTAAATGAATACAAAGGTCTCTTCTTAAAGCAGATTTTTAAAAGATTTCTCCTCATTATCATCTTTATTCTTTATTCTTAGACCTTTATATCATCTTAGACCTTCGTCTTTGCCATTATGCATATTTTCAATGTTGTGCTCAAAAGTGGGTTTGCAAAAACAACAACAGCTTCCAACCTGGTCTCATAGGAAATACGTACCTCTGCGCACTTTTTTGCAGCGCCACAAATATGTACCACCAGGTACGTATTGCTATAGTTCTGAAACAAAAACGTCCACTGGGGTCGCTAAAGAGAAGGACATGTTACATTTCGATTAACAGTCAGAGGTATGTACACTACAGCATATCCAATTATCCTAAAACTGTGTTATTTTAGTGATAAATGTAACGTGATTCGTGTTATATTACTGAAACATGTTTAATCTGATGGTAAATGTAACGTTAGAATCATGAGAGTGCTCACGACGCCAGTAGAACAGATAAGCTAATTTAGCTAGCTTCCTTCAATTAACATTACGTACTCTGCAGTACAAAAATTACAGCCGCAGCATACATCGACAGAACCCTGGCAAAGTAGGTACGTTTGTAGCCAGGTGGCTATAGTGAACTAAAATTAGCGCTTGCTAAGTTCTTTTTTTAGTGATAAATGTTTGCTGTAATGGTAAATGTGATGTTAGAATCGTGTGTGAGCACTCCTGATAAAAGCAATGCCCTTCAATTACGTTTCTGTAGTACATTTTGTAGCTAGCTAGGTGGCTAACGTTGGTGAGCTAACGGTGAACTGTCTGAACATAAAACTTATATGTTTGCACATACACACATTCAGCAAATCACCAGTTCACCAGTTATGAGCACATCCATATGTGCAAACAAATGCGATATACATTGCATTACTTTCGATGTATTATTAGATGAGGTTAATCTGCGTTTATACCTTAAGAACTACAAATCCCATGAAACTGTCGACCAATTATGTGTTGCCATAAAACGCCGTGTGCAAACATGCGCACTATCAATGTGTGTGTGTGTGTGTGTGTGTGTGTGTGTGTGTGTGTGCGCGCGCGCCCACACAGTAAGAAACTACGTTTACATCACCAAACAATTTTATATGTGCTTGCAGGTTCCCGACATATGAAAGTGATAGAAAAGCAGCAGGTTAGTCTTTCCATGTAGCACCAACTTGTGCCATAGCCATTGCTTATGAGTGCGCATTACTACATTTATGTATGTATTCTACATGCATTTTAATGTAGCTGTTGAATCTGCCCATACGTCTAGGCCAGCCCAAATAGGCCAGTAGCCCCTCACTTCAGAACACTCAAGATCCAAGGGGCGGAGTCGGGTAGGTTAAGATATATGGAAAGTGGGAGGAGTTGGATCTAGAACCAGGAGGTGGAGATGGGTAGGGTTAGAGCCAGGGGGCGGAGTCGGGTAGGTTTAGGGCTATGGAAAGTGGGAGGAGATACACTCCGCCCCTTGGATCTTGTGTTCTGCAGTGAGGACTATCTCAAGTAGGCTGCAGCCTGCGGTGGACATCCAACTCCGCCCACAGCCAAGTGTGACATCAGAAGCCGCGTCCGTGCCCAATATGTCACCTCGTGACTCCCCATTAGATGTATATACATATCCTTCAGATGCAAAAGCCTCCAAGTGTCATCTGAAATGTTCTTCTAAAATGAGCATTTTTATCAAGCTTGTATGTTTAGGTTCAGTTATTTCACTTTAATGGCAATTAATAGGTCCTTTTCAGTGACATTAAAGTGAAATAACTGAACATAAACATATGAGCTTGATAAAAATGCTCATTTTAGAAGAAAATTTCAGATGACACTTAGAGGCTTTGCATCTGAAGTCTTCATATATACACATATCCATGGTGATTCCCCATCCCTGTGTCACCCCTGGAACCCAATTTGTTGTATGTTGGTTTCCAATAGAGGGTATGCACGTGACGTCACCGTCAACCATTATGACTGCGGTCACGCCCACTAAGTGGCAAAAGACTGACAGGATTGGTTTTCAGCGTGAATGCCGCAAAAAACACACAAAACACATCCAAAACAGCAAAGAGCTTTGCGACTGACTGTACAAATAGCTTTGACACAAAACCTGAGGTATAATTTTACAGACTGCCGAAAGCTACAGAAAAAAGAAGCAAATGGATCACTGCAATTCACAGAAACAGCTGGACTCCAGCAGAGAAACATGGATTTGTAGTTAGCATTTTGTGTCAAATTATACCGTGGCGTATATATTGTATTGTTATATACAGTGTTGACAAGCCTACCGATATTGTAGTTGTATAAAATATTCACAGTCAGATTTGCTTTGTGTATTTCCCTGGTGTTGAAATCAGGCACATATAACTGTCAGGAAACACGACTCCAGGCTGCATGTCAATATCCATGGATTAGGTTTATTTGACAAGTTGTAAGGACCACTTTCGAGTCCAAACTTTAGTGTAATCATTTGTTTTTACTTGCGTTTTCGCAGTTTCTCTTATTAAATCCAGTCATGCAGCAGGTTCTTTTGCCACTCAGTCCAGCTGAGGGGGCGTGTTCTGGCGGGAAAGGGACGTCTATGCATACCCTCCATTAAAAGGATTTTTAGGCATAAGGTAAATGATGAAAGCGCATTAACCCCACCCCCAAAAAATTACTTCACCAGAAATCCCGCCCTGCTGCTAATTTCATTGGTTACAGGTTTAGAGATAAGTGTTTGGTGTAGGCAATCTGTACTGTGATTGACATGACCACATTTGGATGTCCACCACAGGCTGCAGCGAGACTCTTCTCGGCTAGCCATTAGTACCCGCCTTTATAGTAACAACCTAGTTTCAAAAAGTTGTTACTGGATATTACGTTACAAAAACATGTTGTATTAAGGTTTTAATGTCATTTTTTACTTCATTTTAGAGATGCCAGGAAGCACACAAAAAATATGCACAGGGTGCAACAACCTAATAAGTGTTGCTTATAAGACCTGCCCGCATTGCAAACAAGTGCAGCCATATAAAGCAAAAGTTGCATCTCTTCGCTGCAACTTTCAAAATAAAAAATCGGAATGGAAGGCATCGCTGAAGAAAAACAACAACAGGACGGTCGTCCTTAATAGCAGCCATGTGTTGGTAAGGTTAGGTCAGGGCTAAGGGATTTATGAAGTGAAGTCAGTTATCACAGTAAAGTTTAACAGTCAATAGCCATGTTTCCATGTGATTGTAAAGCAAACTTTTGAAATGTTGCAAAAAAAAGAGAAAAATGTAATCAAATGTGAATCAGGTGTGTTTCCATCAACTGGTTTGGAGTAAATAAATTAAGATCCCGCGAGGTGATCCTCCCGCACTGAGGACGCCCCTAACCTGCCCTGTTTACCACCTGCTTTTGGGCTGCATTCATAAACATCCCGCCCTTTAGGAGACGGGACCTCGGCGCTACAGGGGCCATTACCGGTGTGGTGCCAAATTTAAAAAACCTGCCAGATTAAGATCACCCTAGTAATGGAAGTTTTGGAGTAGGTTTGGGTTAGGATTAGGGGTGGGGTTAAGATTCAGATAGACTTGAGGGTGAGGGTGGTCATAATTTGGCAGGGAGTCGAAATTCAGCACGACACTGGCATCACACCATCCACAGGCTGAGCCTTGATCAGAAGGACTCAGGCCCCTGAGTGACACCAGGCAAGCGGTCTCCAATACACCACATTTCCTACACTGCCTGTCAGACAGGGTTTCAGTGCTGGGCTCTTCCCTCTTAGCTTGCCGCTACTGAGTGAATCCTGGTTAGTTACTTTTCCTCCGCTTAGCATTGTGCCTGACTGCGTAAACAGCTGATCAGTCATGTGAGTTTAATGTTCGCTACGTCAGAACTTGGGCAAAGCTGTTTCAATGTGCCGTTCAGCGCATTAACTCTTTTTTGAAAAAGGCAAAAACCACCTCAAGCGAGCATGACCTTTTTTTTTTTTGACTAAATTAATTATGTTTTTTTTCCAATGCGATACTTCAAAAAGCATATAAAAATACATTGATGGAAATATGGCTGCTGAAGCAGAAAAAATTATCACAATGATAGGATTTTTTAAATATGTAGTTATAAACCAATAGTAATTAATTTCTTGATATAAGTTGTTTATCAGATATGACCATTAAACAGCTGTCATGAAATTAATGTTAAAAATTAAATCATTGTATTCTGTGCATGTTTTTTTTTTTTTATGTTTTTATTTCAGCTTGACAAACTTGCTGCACTTGATTTCTTCCCCGTACTACTGTTGGGGAAGAAATCCCGGGGAACCTTGGTGGCCGATGTCATCCTAGGCGGGGATTATATTTTGGAACATGATTTGCTTCAGAAAGTTAAGCTAATGTATGAAGCTGTGCTCAAGAGTAAGTCTTTTTGTACGGATATGAAGCTCTGTAATCTGGAAACACTGGTAACTCAAAAGAATGTGAACCCACAAGTATCATTCTCTTTATTTTTCATATCGATGCAAAAAATGAGCATTACTTTCAGCCGTAATAGGATAAAGCAGCATGTGATGGCTCTATTGCTAAAGGAAACTATTTGGTGAAGTCAACAAGCTAGATAAAAAGTATTTAGGCAGACAGTTTTGTGGCATTAATTTCAGTTGATGGGAGAAGTATGTGTTAGGTCTTTGATTTGCCCCTGTTTTAAGTTAAAGTATATATTACCTACCCATTTCTGATAGGGGCCATATACATGCAGTTTGTGCCCAAATCAGTCTACTAATGACATGCGCTCAGCTTTTTGATTCGGAGCACTGCTGAACTCTTAGTCTGGATTGAACAGGAACTTTTTTATTCATAATAATATAAAACTGAAGGACAGTCGCCTGTTTTCTCAGCCAATCAGATTTTTGCTATGAATTGAATTGAAGCTAGCATTCTCTGGCCATTGGACATATCACACCTGTAATGTAAAAATCAATCTTAATTTAAATACTAGCCTGTTATCATCACTCACTGTCATGATCACCAGTGAGAGTGCCCTATCAGCCACTAGAGGGCACTCCATCCCGGACTCTTATTTCCACCCGTTACATGGACTACAATTCCCATACACACTCACAGGACTCATTATCCCATGTCATTGCACCCACCTGTTTTGTGTTCCTCATTAGTGTTTGTCTATTTATACTCAGTTGTTTCTGTCCTTGGTTGTGGTTTGTTAATTTATGTTACGTGCACTTTTGGTTCCTGGTTTTGATGTTTTATGTGGACTGTCCTGGAGTTTGACCCTTGCCTGTGTCTGGATTACGCTTTGGATTACCCTACAAAAGCAGCATTTATTGTAGGGTAATCCAAAGCGTAATCCAGACACAGGCAAGGGTCAATGAGCTGTCAAAGTCAAACAGCTGGGTGCAATGACATGGGATAATGAGTCCGGTGAGTGTGTATGGGAATTGTAGTCCATGTAACGGGTGGAAATAAGAGTCCGGGATGGAGTGCCCTCTAGTGGCTGATAGGGCACTCTCACTGGTGATCATGACACTCACCCGCAGGTCCTCTTTCTTGTGGTTTCAATAATTAGTCATAGGCTATATGGAATAAAGTGCCACTGAGAAAAACTTTTAATTTTTAACTGTTTAATTTTTCTTGTGTTTGATGTTTTTCTTCTCTGCAAGTTCATTTTCAAAGACAGAAGAAGGCCACAAGTAGCACAGAAACCACCAGCCCTCCAGAAGCTACTGGCACCGATACCATCAGACCTCCAGAAGCTACTGGCACCGATACCATCAGCCCTCCAGAAGCTAATGGCACTGATACCAATAGACCTCCAGAAGCTACTGGTACCGATACCATCAGACCTCCAGAAGCTACTGGCACCGATACCATCAGCCCTCCAGAAGCTACTGGCACCGATACCATCAGCCCTCCAGAAGCTACTGGCACCGATACCATCAGAGCCCCAGAAGCTACTGGCACCGATACCATCAGCCCCCCAGAAGCTACTGGCACCGATACCAATAGACCTCCAGAAGCTACTGGTACCGATACCATCAGACCTCCAGAAGCTACTGGCACCGATACCATCAGCCCTCCAGAAGCTACTGGCACCGATACCATCAGACCTCCAGAAGCTACTGGCACCGATACCATCAGAGCCCCAGAAGCTACTGGCACCGATACCATCAGAGCCCCAGAAGCTACTGGCACCGATACCATCAGAGCCCCAGAAGCTACTGGCACCGATACCATCAGCCCCCCAGAAGCTACTGGCACCGATACCATCAGCCCTCCAGAAGCTACTGGCACCGATACCATCAGACCTCCAGAAGCTACTGGCACCGATACCATCAGACCTCCAGAAGCTACTGGCACCAATACCATCAGCCCTCCAGAAGCTACTGGCACCGATACCACCAAACCTCCAGAAGCTACTGGCACCGATACCATCAGAGCCCCAGAAGCTATTGGCACCGATACCATCAGACCTCCAGAAGCTACTGGCACCGATACCACCAGACCTCCAGAAGCTACTGGTACCGATACCATCAGACCTCCAGAAGCTACTGGCACCGATACCATCAGCCCTCCAGAAGCTACTGGCACCGATACCATCAGACCTCCAGAAGCTACTGGCACCGATACCATCAGAGCCCCAGAAGCTACTGGCACCGATACCATCAGAGCCCCAGAAGCTACTGGCACCGATACCATCAGCCCCCCAGAAGCTACTGGCACCGATACCATCAGCCCTCCAGAAGCTACTGGCACCGATACCATCAGACCTCCAGAAGCTACTGGCACCGATACCACCAAACCTCCAGAAGCTACTGGCACCGATACCATCAGAGCCCCAGAAGCTATTGGCACCGATACCATCAGACCTCCAGAAGCTACTGGCACCGATACCACCAGACCTCCAGAAGCTACTGGCACCGATACAACAGGCTCATCAGAAGCCACAAGACCCCAGGGCCAGAAGGCCAAAAAAAGACACAGAAGTGAAGTATAGTTCCTTAATAGTCAGTAATGTGTTACTGTATGTGGAGCATATGGTACTAAAATATATATATGTATGTCCAAAGTGTGTCCAAACTTTTGACTAATACGGTACATTCTAGTTTTGTAATGACTTACTGTATTTATATATAATGTTTAATAATGTGTGATATCTTGTATATTCTTTATACAGATCTAGTCCAACAGAGGGGAGCCAGCAAGATGAAGCAAAAAAAAAAGTGTTAAGTACATTGTCTGAATTTAAAATATGATGTATCAACTACACTTTGATTCTGGAGTCACAGTTTGCTATATTGTCTATACTTGTATATTGGTATACTTATTTCAATGTCATATTGCCTGTATTTTAGATGAGTGTCCAGAATGCTGTAGGAGAGCCAGGGAAAACAACTTTGACTACTCCAAGATTTTGAAAAGAAGAGTGAGAGAGGTTTGTCTTTCTAAAGACTTTTTAGTCTTGCTTTATATCAATGTACTTGCATTCAATCATTATTATTATTATTATTATTATTATTATTTTATTTAATCCTTTTTTTTTATATTTTACAATGAATAATAAATCTGCATTTTTTGAGCACTTGACTCTACAACTGGATGTCTGGAGAACAATCTATATTTAGTGTTCATGCATTGAACTCTAATGTAACCAGTTTTACAACAAAATTTACTTTGCAATAGCAGACAAGAATTTGGCTGTACGTATTGATCATATGATGTAGACTACTATCCGATCAATACTCGGTTACCACCCATCAAATATGTAGAAAAAGTCTTACATACATTAATGTATTATGTGGTAGGGTTTAAATATGTTTAGGTAGGTCTTAATTTCAAGCTTATGTTGCTGTTCATTTAACGCTACTTGTTCTTTGTTGTCTGACTGTCTGATCAATATGAAACCTACAATTGCACACACAGTTCTGTAAATAAATGTACTTTGCAAGTAATTCTTGGATTTTGATTTTCCTTCATAGCCATAGTACTTTTTTGCAAGTATTGACGTGAAATAGGTCTTACAATTGCAAGACTTGACCCAATGCAAATGTTGCTTGATATTGTGTTGTGGAAAAAATAAATTGTATAAAATTGTGTTGTTTTATGTTTATTCTATAGGGAACAGATGAGGTCCTCATTCATTGGGTTCCATGCAAGACCTGGTAAGTGTACTAATGTACAGTTTATTACATACACACCAAACACAACAGTTGAAACATTTGGGTAACTGTAACACTATCAACAGTTATTGAAATGTTATTATGTACAGTACAGTCCAAAAGTTTGGAACCACTAAGATTTTTAATGTTTTTAAAAGAAGTTTCGTCTGCTCACCAAGGCTACATTTATTTAATTAAAAATACAGTAAAAAAACAGTAATATTGTGAAATATTATTACAATTTAAAATAACCGTTTTCTATTTGAATATATTTGACAAAGTAATTTATTCCTGTGATCAAAGCTGAATTTTCAGCATCATTACTCCAGTCTTCAGTGTCACATGATCCTTCAGAAATCATTCTAATATGCTGATCTGCTGCTCAAGAAACATTTAATGTGTACAATTGTACAAAATATTTGTGTACAATATTTTTTTTCAGGATTATTTGATGAATAGAAAGTTCAAAAGAACAGTGTTTATCTGAAATCTAATCTTTTGTAACATTATAAATGTCTTTACTGCCACTTTTGATTGATTTAATGCATCCTTGCTGAATAAAAGTATTCATTTCTTTTCTTTTCAAAAAAATAAAAATAAAAATTCTTACTGACCCCAAACTTTTGAACGGTAGTGTATAATGCTACAGAAGCTTTGTATTTCAGATAAATGCTGTTCTTTTGAACTTTCTATTCATCAAGGAATCCTGAAAAAAAAAAAGTACACAACTGTTTTCAACATTGAAAATAATCATAAATGTTTATTGAGCAGCAAATCAGCATATTAGAATGATTTCTGAAGGATCATGTGACACTGAAGACTGGAGTAACGATGCTGAAAATTCAGCTTTGCATCACAGGAATAAATTACTTTGTGAAATATATTCAAATAGAAAACAGTTATTTTAAATTGTAATAATATTTCACAATATTACTGTTTTTTACTGTATTTTTAATTAAATAAATGTAGCCTTGGTGAGCAGACGAAACTTCTTTAAAAACATTAAAAATCTTAGTGGTTCCAAACTTTTGGACTGTACTGTATATTAATATTTTTTAATGGTTATATTTCATAAAATTATATATCAATTTTCTAGCCTGACAGAGCTACTCAGCAAATGTAAATTTTTACTTTGAACATTTTCTCTTTACAGTGGGACCAAATGGAAAGACTCCTGGGAGCCCGCCTCCCTTCTTGAAGAATGAATTTTAAAACTTTTAAATTAATTTTAAAATAAGTTGGTAGTATGATGATTTATTAAACAGGTTTGAATTTTTAAAAACATCCATGTGAAAACTACAAACATAAACAGAGTTATTTGCTTGTTCTTCATTGCCTAAAATGTGCTATATAGATAGAGATCTTTAGAAATAACCTGAATAAAAATCGTGTTAAATGTTAATTTTGTATGCATCATTATTGGACATGTTATGTCAATTATCTGGTCTTTCATTCTCTCTTTACATATTTAATGTTGCATGTGTTGCATTTAAAACTTGAATATGTTACTGCTTAATATGAAATTGATTCCATCTGCAAGGAAGAGCAATTTAGCTGTCCTGCCTGCACCCCAGCAAACATTACGGTTTAAAGTGTATTGCAAGGTATACTAGTGTTCTATGCTAAAGCTAATTTGTTCCATAGCCTTAAAAAGACATTGAAAATGTTTCCATCATGAATTAACGATCATTTGTCATCTTGATTTTCAACAATGTAGGTCATGCATTTGTTGTGTGGATTGGTTGGCAGCCAGAGATAATTCCCACAGATCCAGCAATAAGGTGGATGAGGAGGGACTGGAGTTGACATTCTGCAGGCATATTGTGTCGCTGGCTTCCCTTAATATGTTTTGGGGCAAATCATTTTTGTGTACCTCATGTTTTTGCAGCTTCAGCTTGCTTCCATGCATGGCATCACCCTTTATTTGTATGGACATTGCCTGCAAATACTGGCCATACCTACAAAGACTTTGTTCTGACTGTCCAGAGCTCCAGCCCCTTCAGAACATGAGGCCCTTCTTGTCAGTTGGACATGCTAAAAGCCATGACTTCAAATAGAGGTTGGTGTTGTGCAGTACATTATCTAATGGCTTGCAATACTAAAAATGATCTTTAACTGTCATTACACTGAATAACTGATATCTACGTCTGTCAAAGAGGTTATGTTTTTACCTGTGTTTGTGTATTTGCAAGCAGGATTACTTCTAACTTGGTGGATGGGTGAGACATGGTCCAGGAAGGAACCAATTATATTTTGTGGCAGTTTGTAATTTGATTAGGCTTTTATATGAATTTAAAAGTGATGTAGTTGGAGACATTTGCTTTACTGTATGGAGGCCATTACAATGATGCACCCAACTGATTTAATATTGACATATAATTACATATAAATAGAAAGAGACCTGTTTCAATTTCCAAGAAACAAATGTTTTATACAAACTGAAAAGGATTGAAAGGAATAACCTGTATTATGAATATAAAGTGATCAGATGACATATCAAATATTGGTTCATACACTAAAAATAATTTTGCTTGTCATTTTAGACTTCTATACAGATCTACTTTGGGACCTGAAAACCCTGAAAGCTGTCCTTCAACTGGAAATGAGAGAATGGGCAAATGGTAAGAAAATTATGAACATTACCTGACATGAAGTTTTGTGTTTATTATGAAGTTGAACACTGTGTTAATCACTTTTGTCAGGAGAAAATGACTATTGAATACTTATTGTGTGGCTTTTAAAGTAATAATTATATCAGCACCATGTTATTCTGCTGAAGTAACCACAAATGAAATGCTTGACAATCACAATTTCACAAGCTCTCCTACCAAATTATTAGTCACTTGTATGATATCTTGGTATAGTTTACATGAAGTTGCATTTTCTTTTGATGAGTAAAGATAATGACTAAATGGTTATTTTGATGTTGCAAATGCAGCATTGTAGAATATGTGTAGATATTTAGAATTGTCATGTTTTTTGGGCCTTGTCGGCTGTGTGATGTCATCATTTTCATTCTGTTATTTTACAATTCCTCTACAGGTTTGGGTGACTTGACAGAGGATGCTACATATGGGCTCAACAGTCTTCTCAGTCAGAGGTGTCACTCACCCAGAAGTCAACACAAATGGGATGTAGTCAAGTCAAGTCACCTTTATTTATATAGCGCTTTTTACAATGCAGATTGTATCAAAGCAGCTTTACATTGATAACTGGTACATAATTTTGGCTGCACAGCAGCTCTTAAAGAATAGTGTCAATGCAGGCAGATCAGAAGCACTGTTGAATAAATGTCAAGAATACTGTTGAATGTCAAATGTCAAGTCTCCAGAATGTAAATGCAAACAGCAGTATAGCCACTTTTGAGGACTTGCAACTTGCCTTTATATTAAACAGCCTTTTTTATGAAGTGATTTACTGTATAAGGGGCTTGTCATTTCAAACCTAACTGTTGGAAAATGGTGCACTTTGTTTTTTACACTTCAAACCAAAGCTAATAAGTGTTTTCACCCATATCTTAGAGATAATCAAGACCAACATATCTACAGAAAAGTATTGACAATGTAACTCCTGGCCCTTTGTTAGAATGTTCAGATTATGTGATTTTATTAGAAACAAAGACAAAATTCTAACTATGGTTAAAGTTCTTTCTTGAGCTGTTTTTCATTGCTTTTCCTATTTCCAGCAGTTTAACAGAATTGCCATTCTATCTAAGCTTTTATTCAGATATATTTACCTGCCTTCATTCTTAAATTCAAAACTCAAAAATGAAAGAAGAAATTTGCAAAAGCTAAAATTGGACTATTCTTATGAACTCGGTTGTCTCCTTTTTTTCTGAAAACAAAAACCGAAAAGCTGCTGTTTCTCCAGACTGACATCATCAAATAGCGAATTAATTACGCTAATTTCGTAAGGCATTTTGCATGTTATGCATTTACTTTTGACTTGTTCATTAACCTAGGCTATGTATGCAAGATCCAAATACTGCTTGTTGTTTCAGCATACTTGTTGATAAAGACCATCAAATGTAATTTAAACCATACTGTAGATGTTTTTTTTTTCTTTCTGTTCTTTCCATATCGCATCATCTAAATGTACAAATCAAATCCAAATCCGCTTTCACTGACATCATATAAAACTGTATGGAGAAATCTCTTCCTTTGTCTTAATGCATATATCTATGCATGTCTAATAAACTTAAACACAATTTTAATGGCATTGCTTGTGTGTACTTCCTATGAAAGTACCAATTGGACCAGGGGTCTGAAACTCAAATTGGCTTGGGGCCATTGCTGTGATTGACATCTCAAAGGAGGGCCATTTTAACTTTCAAGCACAAAGAAAGTTTTACATTTCTGAAAAAATTACTTTCCTTTGCATTATTTCTCATTTACTTTGTTTCATTACTACAAATATTTTTGCCATACTTAAAAAAATAGAAACAGAAGTGTATCATTGTTTCAGTATTAGTTTTTAACAGTGCAAATATTTTCCCTTTATTTTATCTTAAATATCATCAAAATCTTGCACTGAACAACACTGTACTGAACAAATATAATTCCTGAATACATTTGTACACTATTATATTTCTTGCCAGACACCTGGCAATGCTCTGCTCACACAGCTGAGACACATTTGCAGTTTGAACATCAGTGACGTTTATTGGTATAATCAAACGAGTTTCGGTGATTTAAATCGACGCTCGCGACTTGCACGAGTGCTTTTACTGAAATTTAGGCAAGCGCGCTCATAATAGAAGCGACGCGCATGCAATGCGGCGCGCTCGTTTTTCCAGGCGCACCTATGGCACGTCAAGATGAAAATATGGTCATGTGACAAGAACCAACCCGTGAGCTTCGGCCTTTCCTTACCGACATCGAAACGAAAACTCAGCCGAACAGCTGAACATAGCTGTACAGGGCGGGTTCTTATTTCTCATCTCCTTAAATATATCTAGTAGCCTAGTAAAGCTAATGCAAGGTCTAGAAATCAATTATTCTGTTGCTGAAACTTCCTCATTGTGGAGAGTGCGGTTCATGGTTGCATAGCAACGACAGACGCCACGGGAGCGCAAGCACTTTGGAAAGAAAAAGAAAGCGGTGCGGCCGCATATGTGACGCGATATGTAGGCCTAATGCTGTTTTTTATGTACCTTTTCAAAAATTGCCATTTAATGAACTGGAACACAGCCTACTGAGACCAGTTTTCTTTTCAGAGATTCCCTTTGGCTACGGTTGCGGCTCCTGTCACGTCCTAAAACATTTATTAAATTATTTGAGTAATATTCTATGATTGTAAAAGAATGACTTGCCATTGAATAAAAAATATTGAATATGAACAGTTCCTGTCCTATATGTATAGAGATATTATAAGTATTTTTATTATTTAAAATTAAAAACCAATATTAAATTGAATGACCCAGCACTGATTAAAAAAACAACCCAGCAAATGGATTAATGTATAAAACCCAGCAAGCTGGGTAAAAAATAACCCAGCATGTGTTCTGTCCAATATTTACCCAGTGCTGAGTTGCCAAATAACATAAATTGGGTTGTTTTTAACCCAGCATTTATTAGAGCATACATATGTGCACTACAGTAATAAACACAATTTTGATGGCATTGCCTGTTGTGTGTACTTTATATGAAAGTACAAACTGGACACATAATTGGCTGACTCTTAACCCATTTAATCCCACCGGTCACAATTGCGGCGCATCTTTTTTCTTATTTCTGAAAGCTCTAAGAGTGTTGTTTTTTGGGCAAAAAATGCAACTTTTAAATGAAAAAAAAAAAAAATAAATAGATTGTCTTGATTAAAATGTATCAATGTCATGTGACTAGTGTGAGAGTTCACATGACCAGATCAGTTTAATTCCTGCTTGCACATCTAGACGAAGATATCTTCCCTAGGCTTCTACAAAAAGAAGCAAGTAAAACACCTTAATTAACAGACTGCTGTGTGTGTAGCATCACCACCCTTTCCACACTTGAAAATGAGGCAACTGAAAGTGGCTGCAACAGTGATGGCCCTGATAGGGAGCATCTGAGCGAAGCGGCCCACCCGCCACAAAATGGTGATGTAGAGGTAAACCATCCAGAGGACAAGGCAGATATCCACAAGAACCAACCGGTGTGACCCACCTCCCCACCGGCACCAAACAGCTCTCATGAACATGCACCCCATCCTCCAGACAGTTCACCCCTGAATTGCCACCCAACAGTACACCTGGCAAATGGGCTTCCCCAGCCAGGCACTTCCTATCTGAGCCATCACCAACACAGTCACCCCCAACTGCTTCCCCCTCAAGTGCAGGAACAACAGAGATGCCGCACACAGCATGCACATCTAGGAGGTCCAACACATCCAAAAAAAATAAACAAAATCTGTGTTTTCAATTGAAGAAGTATGAATTCTGACTATGATGTTTCCCACCTATCTCACAACAGTTCATGACTCAAGGAAAAACACTTAAATATTCCATATTTTACTTGGGTGTGGTACATACATATGTGCTATAATAAACACACTTGTGATGGTATTGCCTGTTGTGTGAACTTCCTATGAATGTACCAAGTGGACACATTGGTTGACTCTTTAGACCAGGGGTCCCCAAACTTGTTCCTGGAGGGCCGGTGTCCTGCAGAGTTTAGCTCCAACTTGCATCAGCACGCCTTCCTGGAAGTTTCTAGTATGCTTAGTAGGACCTTAATTAGCTGCTTCAGGTGTGTATGATTAGGGTTGGAGCTAAACTCTGCAGAGACACCGGCCCTTCAGGAGCAGGAATGGTGACCCCTGCTTTAGACTAATGCAGTTGCTCACAAGTTCATGACTCAAGCAAAAGCACTTAAATAGTCCATATTTTACTTGGATGTGGACCATACATATGTGCACTACGGTAATAAACAATTTTGATGGCATTGCCTGTGTAGAGTGAGGTTGGGCATCTAAAGACCTCACTGAAACTATGCCTGGGACAAGGCTGTGTCTATTTAATGTTGAAATTAAAGCCTGACGTAGGACTAAACCAAATACATAGTTGGAAAGGTCTTGGTCTGGAGAGTAATGTATGTTAGTATGAAGATTGTAAATGTCTCCTGCTTTGAAATATTGGCCTCTGAACCTTGACCTCAGTGCATGTTGAAAGCCTTGTCGTTCAGGAAAAAATGGGGCTACAGACATGGGACCAACTGTTATAGAGAGCTCTTGACTTTAGCTATGTGACTATACTCATATGGATAGAGTCATTAAATGGGGGTGCAGTCAATTATGGTAAAAATTGATTTTCACCTATTTAACAGTCAGATATTTAAAATATTAGCACACAAATGCTATTTACAATCACTTTAATACCTAAGTGTACTCTTAATTCAGTATTTATAAACTCTGATTCTAAGTAATAAGTAATATTTATTTAAAACTACAATTCCCTCTAGCATCGCCATGCCGCTCGCATCAAATTAGCACCATATTTGTAGTTTTACCGGTTAGCAAAGTGTTGCTGTGAATAGGGTTGTAAAAAGATATATCTACGGAATATACCAAACATATTGTACAGCCGAAGTCGTACTTACACTGTATTTAGAAGATCTATGTTAAGAAAAAGTAAAGATGTTGGTTTATTTAAGATATTTTAGAGCAGCCTAATAAAAACATTAAAAAAATAAATAAAATAAAATAAATAAATAAATAAATAAAAAAAAACAACTTATTAAGGTTAAGTACGTGTTGAAAGTTTCAAATCGTTTGTTTGGCCCATTGCTTTACTAACCTGCCCTAGTGTGCTTATGCTAGCATTAGCAGTTAGCAGTGCATTTCGTGTAGCCTAAAGATTGTGCTTTATAAAATAATGCTATTTGGGTGAATATGGCGCTGTTTGTATTTCATTAGCGTTTACTTTCGCACATGAAAAAAAAAAATAGTATTTACTATAGTAAATTGTAGTAGACTGTATATATTAAAGTATGTACAACACTTCGTTAATGAATGCTACAGCATACTGTTGTTAACTACTAACTGATAAACTGTAATATACTTTACTATTAGTAGAGTAACCTGTATATCCTATTTGTAGAAAACTCAGTACAGTATTGGATAATTTGTTTACTATAGTTGTCATATTACAACAACTATAGAACAATAGTATTACTGTAAATTACTATAGGCCTAGTATTTTTTCATGCTGACATGCTTAAAAATGACACAAAAACTGTTTCAATTTACCCCAACCATCAATTTTTTTTTATTATTGTTTATGATACATCAGTTTTGACAAGAAGTTAAAAACTGATGCATGTTCTCCATCATAGTTTCTGCAACCACTTCACCAAATTTGGAAAGCATTTTGGAAAAGATGTATTAAAATGGTAATTGTGTACAGGCAAAATAGTGTAAAGTGGTGCAAGAATAAAAATAAATGGGTGCATGTTTGTGTGATGTCATCCAGGAGATGTCTTCATTTTTCTTCCTTGCTGTCGCCATAAATACGGTATATGCCATGATCCTACAGCTGTTTGGGTCCATGTTTTTTTAAAAAGCAAAATTTGGGTTATCATAATCCATTTCACTTAAGCCTATAATTAAAAGGTTCAATTACATCTACATCACTGAGCATGAAGTATCAGGGTCGCAAGTACAGCTAGACTTTATGTATTGCATGTGATCTTACATGTGTTGTACAAACTTGTACAAGATAAAAATACAAACTATGACATAATGATTAGGACAAGTGTGACAAGTTATTAGGACAGATGCCAACTGATGCACATGACACAGCTGTAGCTCATCTATAGTTCATCATCTGTAGAGGCATCTGTGGAGACATGCTCATATGGGTCTTCTTCTTCTTCTTCTTCTTCTTCAACAACAGTTCCACCATTCCCACAAATTTGGGAGTATGTTTCTTTCACAGCTACCATGTCTGTCTTGAGTGCCTCAAGGATTTGGAGGACAGCACTGCGCAGGCCATGGTATGCTTGACCAGAAAGTCCTGAAGGGTAGCCTAAATATCAAATTGGGATAACAATAAAAAAGTATTTAGGAGTGAACACCAAATATGGCACTATGTATGAATTAGTATATCTAAAACAGTTTAATATAACTACATGAATTAAACAAACAGCATTAAAGGTTAGCTCACCCAAAAATTAATATTCTGTCGTTCATTACTCTCCCTCATGTCGTGTCACACCCGTAAGACCTTTGTTAATCTTCAGAACACAAATTAAGATATTTTTGATGAAATCCGATGGCTCAGTGAGGCCTGCATAGCCAGCAATGACATTTCCTCTCACTAAAATCCTTAGAGGTACTAAAAACATATTTAAATCAGTTCATGTGAGTACAGTGGTTCAATATCAATATTATAAAGCGATGAGAATATATTTTGTGTGCAAAAAAACTATAGTGATGACCGATTTCAAAACACTGCTTCATGAAGCTTCGAAGCGTTAAGAATCAGCGTGTCAAATCAGCAGTTCAGAGCGCCAAAGTCACGTGATTACAGGAGTTTGACACTTTATCCGACTCATGATTCGACACGCTGATTCATAACGCTCCGAAGCTTCCTGAAGCAGTGTTTTGAAATCGGCCATCACTAAATAAGTTGTTATTTTATATTCTCGTGGCTTTATAATATTAATATTGAATCACTGTACTCACATGAACTGATTTAAATATGTTTTTAGTACATCAATGGATCTTGACAGAGGAAGTGTCATTGCTCCCTATGAAGGCCTCACTGAGCCATTGGATTTCATCAAAAATATCTTAATTTGTGTTCCGAAGATGAACGAAGGTCTCTTACGGGTGTGGAACAGAATGAGGGTGAGTAATTAATGACATTTTTCATTTTTGGCTGAACTAACCCTTTAAGAAATTAGTACTCACTCTGTGTGGCCAGGTCATCTGATAGTACACTAGCCTGGTCCTTCAAGGCCCTGTAGCTTCTTGTAAGATGCGTCCAATGTTGTTTCATTTCTTCTACAAGAATAACCTCTTCCTCAACCAGTCTCTCCAGCTGCATCACCTTGTCGAAAACCTTCTTCTTCACGCCTAAGGAAGTGTCAGTTTCTATGAAGACAAATGACATATTAAAATACTACCTCATAAAGGAATAGTTCTTACACAAACACATCGATCCGCTTCAGAAGGTCTTTATTAACCCCCGGAGCCGCGTGGAGCACTTTTATAATGGATGGATGCACTTCTATGGACTTTAAAACTGATCTACCCATTCACTGCCATTATAAAGCTTGGAAGAGCCAGGACATTTATAACTCTGATTGCATTCGTCTGAAAGAATAATAATTTTAATTTATGGGTGAACTAACCCTTTAATGCCTTTTTGTGAGTAAAATCTGTACAATTCTTTGTCCCTAGAACATAGGCAACAAGTAACTGGTGTTGAATCTACAGTGTGGGAAAAGAAAAGGGCTAACCACCTTGACAAGTTAATCTGAGGAGTCAGACCTTTAGTCACTTCCTCTGAAGTGTAGTTTGAGTAGGCAAAAAAGACAAAAGTTTTAAAAAACAAAAAATTGGAATATTGTCTGCACATTTCTATTGTCTGAAACAAAATGAAAAGCACATAGGCCTCTTTCCTTTGAAAGTCAGAGTTTAATGAAGTAAGTGTTTAATGAGGATTCACTAAAATGATTAATGTCAAACTTTACATACCAGAATCCCAAGGCCAGATAGGGCTTTCTGTTGCCAGAAGGTCTTCAACTGAATCTACAAATACTGTGGTGGTTGGAAGATCATTGTATTGGGATATGGCATTAAACAGCTTTTTCTTATCCTCTCGAATCCGTCTTCGGATCTTGTGTCGCTGTTTGTTGCGGTCTGCAGAAAAACAAAAACAAACAGTAAAAACAGGTTTAAGGAGGATACGCATAAAATTGGTCATTGTGCTAATGGACATCCAAAAGGCACCTTACAAATTATGGTATAAAGCTCACATAACATCAGCAAAGCCATATAAATAACCTGGAATGTGGCCAATGTTCAAGTAATGCAGGGAGTTGTGTGATGGTAACATTGGACATATAGGAAGGTAGGACTGTTCACACAATGTACAAAGGTTATGTAGTGGTTTAAGTGCAGTGTGTTGACTGAAGACTATGTTAAGAGTTAAAATGTGATAATTTAAATTACTTAGTTATAGCCATAGATATCACATTTTAAAATGACTTCCACAAGTACATGAAGGCTTGGAGGCTACTTACCAGTTGCTCTATACAGATCCCTCTTTTTCTGCTGGATGCCCAAGAATAAGCCTTCAATCAGATGTTGCAATGCCACTGGATCATCTGTTCTGAGGTCATCTGGAGCTGTAAAGAATTTGAAGGTATGATCAGTATCATACATCTTCTGTGCCATCAAAAATAGAGCAATTATACCATTTCTATAAAACACCTTATACAAACATATTTCAGCCTAAGGGGGTTGACAATATGGGAAAAGGGGGATTTAATAAGAAGAATGTAGTAGGAATACATGTAAAAACAAAAAAGGACATCCACAAACGTTCTGCCAAAGAACCTGAAAACATTTGCTCAGTTTGCTAATTTTTTAAGGGTGAATAAGTATAATAAAGTTTTGAAGGAGAAAGCTACACCCAAGTTTACTTATTAAAAACACAGAGTTCCCAATCATGCTAATCTTTTAATACCGTTTGGTGTGGCCCCTTAATGTCACTTAAGGGGTCAGGTGTTAAAACACAAACCAGCAAGGAAAAATAACTTATTCAATCATTTTTAAATTTATGATAATTCTCTATCAATAAGAGACAGCAACAAGTACATACTTACTGTCAACTGCCCACTGTCTCACATCAGTGACCCACTGTTGCAGTTCCTCTTCAGACCTTTGTGTGCTCTTCTTTATAGCCTCAATGTCATCTTTGACTTCCTTTGTCTTTCGGATAGTCTCAAAAGTATAATTAATGGAAAGTCTCACAAACCTTTGGCAATACTGAAAGTATTAGATACTAAGTATATACAATCAGTGGACAGTTTAAATTTAACCTTCATTGATGAAATCTTTATTTTTTTTACTTACCTTCAAGTACCGTGTAGACAAGTACTTGTGCAGGTTTCTTTTTTTTCGCACATTCCATCCTCTGGCATGCAATGTGATCATATCTACTCGTGCTGTAATGATGAAAGAGTTAAATGTGCCTTTCATCTAGTGGTTAGTCATCAAGTATGATGAATGAAAGGGAAAAAAAAATTAACAAATATAATGTTACCAAACTTTAAAAAAGGACCACTTACCAGCCTTACTCATGTATTTTGTTGTTAGAGCCACACGGGACAAAAAGCTGTTCACTTGTTCAACTTCTTCACCGATGGTTGTACCTGCCCCTGTTTGGTTTTTGCCACCCCACTGCACCTACAGCATACACATCAGATGTCCAAACTACCATTTTGATGTCCCTGAACTTTGTATTTTCTCTAACAATATGGTAAGTCCTTTAAAAATATCACTTACCTCACATTTTGTTGAGTGGCCCTTTGCATGCATAACTGAGAGAAATGGCTTCATCTGAGTCAAATTTTGCATTTCTGGGAATGCTTGAGCCACCTTTTGCAGATAGGGCCAATATCGACACATGATGTCAGTGCAGAAAAACTTGCAGTTTGTCTTTGTGGCCAGTTCGTTTTGCAAAAACAGAGGGTATGCAAATATCTCTCCCCTAAACATGTTCAGACCTCTAAGCAATATGCAGTGTCTGCAAACTGCCACCTCTAGGCCTTCTTCATCACATTTGGTGTTTGTCTTCTTAGAGGTCTCCCTGGCTGCAGCCCATGTTGATGTTCCACAGATGCCTTTTCCATGTATCTTTAACACAATGTCATATCAAATAAATACACAAACTAAATCCAGATTTACTTTGTACAAACCCAAGTCTTTTGACAAATATCTTACTGGATTGGTCTTCTCACGAACACAATCAACAAATGTTGCTACATCTTTGTCATTGGCAAGAAAAACTCCATCAAAAAACGGTTGTTCCTCTGCCCTACACAAATAAAATACGGTAATGTCCAAAAATATATTCACAAGAAATGTTGACAGTGAAAAGTTATCAATAATAATATACCCCTTTGTTTTGCTGAATCTATATAGTTTTCGGTTTCCATCTGCAGACACAGCAACTGTATCTGGGGTGCAAGCTGGGCAAGTGAAGTGGTCAATGCCACAGAGTTTCTCTCTTTTATGACGACAAT